>NW_015386922.1:551949-555818 GCF_001527695.2 Protobothrops mucrosquamatus | reverse complement strand
TGGCACAAGAGAAGCGAGCACTCCGTAAAGCCAGAGCTGCAAATGCTGAAGCAACAGTGTCCACATTTCTCTGTTCAGTATGTGGCAGAACATTCCGTGCTAACATCGGTCTAATCAGCCATCTACGGACACACCGTTGATGGCCCACAATCCACAAGATGTCAAGGTCTTCATCGAAAATCGATGGACGAACAACATTGGTTTATTATTATTATTAAATGGTCTATTATTTTATTGTTGAATGTTTTTAAGCTGTTTTTACAAAAGGAGAAAAAAAGCCTCAAAAGATATCTTAGACAGGTTTAGATGTATTTTTTGAAAAGCTTCGGGATATGTGTGTGTATTTAAAAACTGATGTGTTTATTTATTCATTTCATTTATTTGGTACCATATGACTCTGATTTTGGTTATTTCAACCCAGTGATAAAGCTTTGACACAAATATATGCTAGCTTCAAGAATAGTTTATACTACTGGAAAAAAAAAACCTCACTTGAAGAATCAATAGTAGTGAGTTCATTACTGGATAACTGCTTTTTGACTGGATTCTGTAGCTAAAAGCAAGCAAAGCTTTTTTGAAAACACAAGATGAAAGCTATTATTTGCTAATTGAATTGCTCATGAAGTTGAAATATTGTTTTCTGTTGGAACATTGACAAAACTATTGCAATGAGATTTACTCCCAATTATAGTTGGGTTGAGTTGCCGAATGCTGTATTTTTCTTAATATTTTACTGAATATGAGAGTGAAATGCATCCACTTCAGTAAGAATTACTTCTGGCGAAATTTACAAAATATTAAAAATCTTATGACATTCCATCTTTCCTTGAAGTGGCCAAGGAACCATCTCTTCTCCATTATTTCTGGCATAGCCCCCGTTAAGGTGGGGTGGGCTGAGACAATATGATATTGCCACTCAAGTGAGCTTTATGGCTGAGTGAGAACTCAAACCAGATTTTTCCCCAGTCTTAACTACAATGTCACAGTGATTCTGCCCTTTCCTTTGGCATGTTGATTGCCTGTCTAGGACTGAAAAGGATAAACTGTGAATTACATGTACCTTGGCCAAATCTTGAACATTTCAGACAAATATCCTCTGTTGATAATTTCAACACTTGAAAAATTGCCCCCTGGCAGAAAGCCAACTGATGATAAAATCTTTAGCTGTGGCTTATTGGAATCAGATCGCCCTCTTCTAAATTCTGACTCACTGGAAGCATTCATACTCCACAGTTTAAAATGTAAATAAATTATTATATAATGGTCTTCTGGGTATTTACAGCATCTTTACTGTAATAACAACACATTTAAACATCTGATCTGTGAAAACTGAATTGTGGAGTTAGGATATTATACTGTCTTTCCTCTTTTAGAAATTATTTTTATGGAAACACCATAGCACATAAATGGTCAAACTTTAGGAAAGGCCTATGTGAGAAATATGGAACTATAACCAACGTTAATACGAAAATATTTCCAATCACACAGTGGACATCTTGTTAACTTCTCCTTTCACATTTGACCCAGCAGAGTTTTCAGATGTCTGAGATAGATTTGGGGACCTAAGGCGGCATGATCTGGAAATGCAGCATTCCACTGAGAAATGGATAAAGTCAGATACAACCCAAGGAGAACATCAGAAAGACTTTACATGTATCCACTACCTAGGATTCTTCATTATGCTAGGACCACATAGATTTTACGATTCTAATGTACAGCTTCCTTGGCATAGTCATACACCAGGTTTCATTATGGATGTACAAACACTACAGTAGCATTTCCCTATTATGGAACTCTTAACTGTCGTGTCATGGAACATGTTACTCTTAACATCAATATAAAGATGGAATAAAGTTGAACAACTGCAGAGATAATATTTTACATGAATAAGAAAACTAGCTTACATGAATCTGGCAGGTGAAACAATGCCATATTTTCTTTAATATTTAAAGAGAACATTATTCTTAGGATCCAAAAAAGTTCCTAGAAATTTATCAATAAAACAGTAATTGATCTAGTATATAGTTAAGGATGAACATATTAATGTACTTGGATTTTATCTGGCTACAAAGTATTTATTTATGTAATGTTACCAATCCAAAGATTTTTAAAATGAGAAGATGGAACTAATTATTCCAATAAATTTGAAAGAATGCCTGTATAACAATTAAGTGGTAGGTTCCTGAATAATGCATTGGATCATAAAGTTGTATATGTCTATGTATGTGTATATTGTATTGTATAACACATGCTGTCTAATTTGAAAGCGACAGTTCTATATATTGATCAGAGTTCTGGATATTTCTCAGTTTTTAAGAGGTATATTTTTGCTGACATGGTTGTTGCATCATTCCTTGAAAGAAATCAAAATCTAATTAGTTGATTTGATCTGTAGGAAAAAGATTCTTGTTATTCTTTGAGTTATACTACATATATTCATATCTTCCTATATATACGAACAAAACTGAATAACATAAACATATCTTTGAATAAAATGCTGATGTCAAAATATATATCTGTGAAGCCTATTATCTATTTTGTCTTATTTTAAAAACCATATTATTGAAGCAGAAAGAATGTGTTTAATAGGCTATGAAAAAATGATGAAAGTTCTGTTCTTAAAGAATGTAGACAATTACTAATTAGATACTGGATGCTGGGACAAATGATGTATGAGATGATTTCAGTTAATCCTAAAAGGAAAACCAAATTAATTCATTAAGAGGAGAAAAGTACTAGGATTAATGGCAGATTTGAGCTCTTCCATGTTCTCTTATGATCCTTAAATATTTCAGAAACGTGATACACCATACTCATAAATACCAATAATACAATAATCACAAAGGTTCCAGCAAAATCTGTGTGTCGCACTATATCTTTGTCCAGTCCAGTTCATAATGTGATCTCAAAGACTCCCGTGACCTTAAGTGATACAAAAAAAAACATGTTTATGTCTTCCTTTAAGTCTTAGCTTTCAGGCAGTTTTTCCCCAAAACAGATTTCCATCAGAGTCATGCAATTCAACTGCTCGGAAGACAAACCTCTGGTCCCGGTAACCAATCCAGATTGGATCCTGCAAATATCACATTAATTTACTTGATAATCAGCAATACATCAACCTATCAGATATCACTTAATATCACTTAATATCACTTAATAGTGGCAAGAAGGTGACAAGCAACAGGGAGAAAGCGGAACTATTTAACTCATTTTTTGCATCTGTCTTTACACAAAGGGAAAAAACAGACCAACCTATGAAAAATAGTGCCATAAAAAACAGAATAGAAACACAAGTTAAGATAGGCAAGAAAATAGTAAGTAAGCACCTGTCCAGCCTAGACGAGTTCAAATCGCCAGGACCAGATGGATTACACCCCAAGGTTCTCAAGGAACTAGCAAATGTGATCTCTGAACCACTGAACTATATTTTTCAAAGATCCTGGAGCACAGTGGAACTACCAGAGGACTGGAAAAGAGCTGATGTAGTTCCCATCCTCAAAAAAGGAAAAAAAATGGACCCAGGAAATTACAGACCTATCAGCCTGACCTCAATACCTGGGAAGATCCTGGAAAAGATAATCAAACAATGAATCAACGAACACCTAGAGGCAAACAAAGTCATTAATAAAAGCCAACATGGGTTTGTCAAAAATAGATCATGCCAGACAAATCTATAGGGGGTGAAACTTTGGCCCCCTCAGAGAGGGCACGCAACTTGGGTGTCCTCCTGGATCCACGGCTGACACTGGAAGACCATTTGTCGGCCGTGACCAGGGGGGCGTTTTATCAGGTTCGCCTGATTTACCAGTTGCGCCCTTTTCTGGACCGGGACGCTTTGCGCACAGTCACTCATGCCCTCGTCACCTCCC
>NW_015386922.1:547468-550871 GCF_001527695.2 Protobothrops mucrosquamatus | reverse complement strand
AGTACAGCATAGGTGGCACCTTGCTCAATAGTAGTAACTGTGAGAGGGACTTCGGAGTCCTAGTGGACAATCACCTAAATATGAGCCAGCAGTGTGCTGCAGCTGCCAAAAAGGCCAACACAGTGCTAGGCTGCATTAACAGAGGGATAGAATCAAGATCACGTGAAGTGTTAATACCACTTTACAATGCCTTGGTAAGACCACACTTGGAATACTACATCCAGTTTTGGTCACCACGATGTAAAAAAGATGTTGAGACTCTAGAAAGAGTACAGAGAAGATCAACAAAGATGATTAGGGGACTGGAGGCTAAAGCATATAAGGAACGGCTGCTGGAATTGGGTATGTCTAGTTTAATGAAGAGAAGGATGAGGGGGGACATGATAGCAGTGTTCCAATATCTGAGGGGCTGCCATAAAGAAGAGGGAGTCAAGCTATTTTCCAAAGCGCCTGGAGGCAGGACAAGAAGCAACGTGTGGAAACTAATCAAGGAGAGAAGCAATCTAGAACTAAGGAGAAACTTCCTGACAGTGAGAACAATTAACCAGTAGAACAACCTGCCTCCAGAAGCGGTGAATGCTCCAACACTGGAAGTTTTTAAGAAGAAACTGGACAGCCATTTGTCTGAAATGGTATAGGGTTTCCTGCCTGAGCAGGGGGTTAGACTAGATGACCTTCAAGATCCCTTCCAATTTTACTATTATTATTATTATTATTATTATTATTATTATTATTATTATTATTATTATTATTATTATTATTATTTTAAGAGCAGTTAAAATGGAATTAAGAAAGAGCAGAGGTTAGATTTTAAAAATACTACATTTTCTTCTGGACAGAAACTGAAATAATTTAATAATAAAGCAATGTCAATGGGACCTAAAAAGAGTTTAATTAACTTTTTTTAAAAAAATTTAGAGATAGACATTCTGTTCCCCACCAGAAATTTAGGATGTCAGCTCCTATTCATTTCTATCACACATCCCATGACAAAGGCTACAGAATTTGTAGCCTAAAGAAGTTATCTGAATACTGTTGGAAATGGAAAGTGCAACTGGGAGCATAGAGGATACCAAGGGAAATTATTGTGGGAACATTGCCAATTTCTGGAATAGATTATAGAAAAAATGTGCTAAATATTGCCCAGGATGTGAGTAAGAAAAAGTGCCCTAAGACTGCTTTCCAGTATGAATAAGTTTTCTGATAAAACTAACATGCAGTTTTATGCATACAGATAAAAATGAAATGAAATGGATGTTCCAAATAGCAATAAAATAAGTAAGCAAAAATGATGATTGGATTAAAAAAAATCAATATTTGCCTTTTGAAGACTATCAAAACTGAACTGAACAAAAAATGTATTGGCAAAATGATTGGATACAAAAGCAAAATTCATGTCCACAAAGGAAACAGACTTTCTGCATGGCTTGCCTTTTACTTCAAATTATTCATGAAAGTCAACTGAACAAAGTTCCTTAAAAAGAAGTTGAAGAAAGTATATCTCCTTAATATCTTGAACTCTGCACTTCTTGCTCATTTATAAATGAACGAATTGCCCATAATTGAACAGAGAGAGAGAAAGGGAAAAAGGGAGAAAGGGAGAGGGGGGAGGGAAGGAAGGAGGGGAGGGGAAAATATTGATTTTACAAGACTTCTCTCCATGTTTGTAGTGCTTGTACATAATGTTGGCACATTACACTGCATCAAGAAAATACTAGTCTTAAAATCAAATAATTATAAACATAAAGTGTTTTATGTTCTGGTGAAGAAAATTTCAATAACTTTATGTTTTAATTGCTAAAGTATATAAATAATTTCCTTGATAAATAACCCAAATAGCTTTAATACTTTGAGGATTCCCAGTATTTAACATTTTTAAAGGATACTGTTAACAAGAATGAGTCATTTTCTTTTTAAAGCAGGTTTAAAAAGTGAGAAGCCCTAAAACTGGCTAGTTTGTCCCTCGCATAATGCATGTAATTGAATGAGCAATTTTTCCTTTCATCATACCTGGCATATCATATCTGTACCAGTTCCCATCCCTCCTCCACTTTCTTATCGTCTTCTGGATAATCAAAAGTTTGAGTATGCCGTGTTCTGAAACAGTAAACTGTTTTGTCAAATTCTAACTATTCACTTATCCAACAAATCCAGATCACTAGATGACAACCAAGAAAGCCTAAAACTCATCTTTCGTGCCACTCTGTGCTTAATAAGTTGATTAATCAACAGTTCAATAATTGTTTTGGAGAAATCATGTGGATATAACCCAAGGAACCTCATATCTGAACATTTCTCTCCTGCACCAAAACCCAGGTTCCATGAAAACCTCTTCAGTAGTTGCCTCTGGATTATCCATTCCAGGAAACTCCTAACTTACATTGAAGAGAGCCACCAGATCTAGTAGCTGTAAACTGACAGTATTTTTTGGGGGGGAGGGGGAACAGAAAAAGATTGATTGGCCTACCCATCTGGATGTTAAAAGCCCTGTCCTGACACATATATTCTGTATGGAGATCAGTGAGGGCTTTCCCATTAGTTGGTGATATGTGAATTTCAGTCATAAACCACAAAGAACAGCTACACATCAAAGTTACAATGGCATGTAGATAGCATGATTACCACATTATTACATGCATAAAAAAATCTATTCCAGCACTCTGGAAGGGCTCAAAGCTCTTCAAAAGACAAGTGAGGAGGAAGGCCTGGTGGGGAGGGAATCACGCCTAAGACCTGAGGGACCCTATGGGAATAGGAAAAGGCTGTGGGGATCCAAGAGGTGGGAAGTAGAGCGTGGGGCATCTTTGGGTGGCCTTGGGACAACCAGGGCAATGGGCCTGGGTTTACACAAGGCCTCCAAGGTCCTCCCCCAACTTTGAGCCACCCTATGCTCCACTTAATGACCTAGGCTTCATTTAACAATTCATTGGGGAAAGCGACACCTAACGAATGTCACAACATGCAACCGTAATGGGCAGGCTCCCTTACAGTCATATCTCAAAGGCTACCTGTACTAGAATAAAAACATCTAGAATAATACAAAAAGTTTAGTTAGAATAGCATTCTTTAATTGCATTTTTGTGAATAATTTTACATTTAATTTCCTGTCTGTAGGGATTCCTATTTCTTTATAAGTTCAGTCTTAATGTCTTTGTTTTTTGTTTGGTTGTTTTTTGTTTTTTGTGGGTTTTTTGTGGGTTTTCCCCCCACATCATTTGCTTGTAATTTGCTTGTAATTAGTAGCAGATCAGCCTAGACTTGGGATCTGCACAGAGTCCTATTTTCTCTTGTACATTTTTCTCTTGGAGTCCTTCTAAGATGCCATCTATATTTGCATGGATCTGTATTTTTATCTCTTTGGCTGATGGTTGTTTAACATATAACTGAGTCAGGTTAAAAATGG
>NW_015386922.1:544920-546833 GCF_001527695.2 Protobothrops mucrosquamatus | reverse complement strand
CCCCACATCATTTGCTTGTAATTTGCTTGTAATTAGTAGCAGATCAGCCTAGACTTGGGATCTGCACAGAGTCCTATTTTCTCTTGTACATTTTTCTCTTGGAGTCCTTCTAAGATGCCATCTATATTTGCATGGATCTGTATTTTTATCTCTTTGGCTGATGGTTGTTTAACATATAACTGAGTCAGGTTAAAAATGGATTGTTATGCAGTATTACCTTTTCTGTTTTTAATTTCATAAAATTGGAATTGGTCTACTTCTCCACAAAGGATTCCTAAGCTACACGCTATAGGACCAGGAGATGATGCTATAGAATTTTCTCTTTTTCTCTTTCTCTTCCTTTTACTTGCAGTAAGAATAATACTTTATATAATGTGTATAAATATAATGCATAATTGCTATACTGTATAATGTGGCTTAATTGTGACAGAGAGAACTACAAAGCTGCTAGCCCTGATGGGAAAGGTTGGATGGAAAAGGAAGGCTGACACTTCCAACCTTTCAGTCTGGGGATTCATCTGCATTGCTGTCCCCTTTTGCCAAGATGGGTGGCAAACAAATATAATAATAAAATAATAATAATAATAATAATAATAATGATGATGATGATGATGATGATGATGATGATGATGATGATGATGATGATGATGATGATATAGTTAACACTATTCCAACAAACTATCTTTATATAAACATATTTGCAAATAAATTCAAAGGCCACAAAACCAATTTTTTTTAAAGTGAAGCAATTAAAGATCCAAAGCCTTTACACTTAAAGGAAAGGTTTTCTGAATAGGGAATGTAAGTTATAAACCTTGCAATGATTTGAAAATGTCCCTAGGTATGATTAGGCATGCATGGATGCATATATGATTTGCATTCATGTTCACTAACTTTATCTATTATTAGTAAGAACTGCTAAATATTTACTACCAGAAGAGGTGGAAGTATCTCACTTGTTTCCATGGATAAAGATAACAGACAATACAAAAGATACTTTAAAAAGAGAATAAAGTTCATTAATAAAAAATTAAAATTTCATCAATTTTAGTACAGCTTGTCAGGGAAGAGATGATAATAACAAGCCCCATGGAAAATGGTTTTGAAAAATCCTCAACAATAGGAAACAACTGAAACAATACGAACAATAAAATAAGAGCCAGACTGAAACAAGTAGAGGCACACAAAGTAGAGGCACAAGTAGAAACAAGTAGAGGCACACAAAACAAGTAGAGGCACACAAAAAAGAAACAAGTAGAGGCACACAAAAAAGCTGGCTGAGTGACTTTGAGCCAGGGACTCTGGGTCGGCCCATCTCACCCTGCAAGGTTGTTATTATGTAGAAAATAGACAGAGGAAGTAGCATTGTGCATGTTCCCTGCCTGGAATTATTTATACAAATAATAAAACAATAAAGACAACAAACACCTTAAAAAATAAACAATAATGGCAATTACTATAGTTAATATCTATTCATGGATTGAGACTGCAATTCCTGAAATTTCCAATTAGTATCTTAGCTGGACATTCTGGGAATTGATGTTGGTGTTGGTAATCTTCTTTAAAGCCCTGCATGACATTGGGCCAGGTTACCTGAAGAAGTGTCTCACCCAATGGAATTGGCCTGACCCACCCAAACCGGCAGAAGAGACATACAGCACTGCGAACCCTGTCTGTGAAGGAATTCCAGCTGGTGAGGTCCAGAAGAGCCTTCTCTGCTGTGGCTCCTACTTTTCAGAATATCTTTTCCCCCAAGATGAGATCTGCTCCCACCCTCCTGGCTTCTCATAAAAGACTGAAGACCTGGCTCTGCCAGTTGACTTGAGGCCATAATGGAGAAGCATCATGCTGGAGGGTGGTTGATGGACCAATAGAAGATCCTTCTCCCACCCATCCTGCTGTTTCCCTCTCCT
>NW_015386922.1:532792-544358 GCF_001527695.2 Protobothrops mucrosquamatus | reverse complement strand
CCGGATGCAGGCATGTGTGAATTGTATATAAACCCTCCCAAACACCGCCTCAGCAACCCTGATGATGTCGGGAGAGTCCGACGAAAGCTCGGTTGCCGATAATTTTAAATGTTTTATTGCTTTTAAATTGTTTTTAACTTTTTAATTGTTTATAAACATTTTATCTTCTCTTGGTGATCGTGGTTATTTGGACAATATAACATTTTATCTTCTCTTGGTGATCGTGGTTATTTGGACAATATATTTTATTGCTTTAAATGTTGTAAGACACCCAGAGAAGCCTGTGGTGAGTTGGGAGGCAAATAAATTCAATAAATAAATGGATTATACAGCAGTATTTCTCAAATTTGGCGACTTTAAGATGGGTGGACTTCAATTCCCAGAGATAGCTGGGGAATTCTGGGAGTTTATTTTATTTATTTAAGAAAATTTATATGGCTGAATAACTGAAGCCGATAATGTCTTAAAGCTGCCAAGTTTGAGAAACGTTGTTATGTAGCAATTTGTATAAACTCTGTGTTCTGCCTTTCCATTCTCTGAATGCCCAAGATGGCTAGCAATATAAAAATTACAGAAAGACAAAAGCAAATGTATTATCTGAAAAACATATTAATATATACAAATACAATATAAATGTGATTCCATTCATTAATATTAATCGTTTGGCCAAAAAGTCTTTCTGGAAAATATGGATCTTATCTACTTGCTCAGCAAGCACCGAGCAAATGTAATTTTGGAGGAAATATATTCCATACAGGAAAAATCCAACTCCATGAGCCAATAAATGAGCTGCTAATACATATGCACTCTGATGTATTTCTGTATGCACGCAGATGTATTTTTGATTTATATTAGCAGTTCCTGATCCATCTAGTGATACATAGATTTCTTTTGCTCAGCTCTCTCTGGTTTAACAGTGGCTCTAGTCAACCACAAAGAGTACATTCCTATAATATTTCAGGAGCTTAATGAGATTCAAGGGCTAAGGAGGGGTTAGAAAAATACAACCCTATAAAGCATTCAAGCATGTATGTGAGACAGAAATTATGTAAATAGTATGCAGCATCTCCAAGGAATTGGGAAGAAATTGCAGCAATCAAATGGAAAACAGGAAAACCATATGCCTACTGTCTCCTGTGGTGCAAATCACCCTGAAACATGAGCCGATGCCCATATATACACCAGCAAGGGAGACTGGCAAAGCCAAAATAAACATGCCAAATTTACGTACAAACATGAATACCAAGTCTTAATTTCCATCAGCATATGCAGTGCATTATTTCCCTTAAAGTGGCCATCTTCATGATTGACTTGTCCCTAACCTAAGGTTTGTTTTTTTTTAAATGCTCTTAAAATTCATTCCTCCAGCACAGCAATTCAAGAAAGAGAACAAATCAAGCAGACTTCTGAAGGTTGGTAAAAAGTAGAAATTCCATAAGGCACTCACCCTAGCAGGCTGATAGGGAGAGGGGGACTGGGGTTTCTGTGGGAGCTACTCAAGTTTCAAAAGCTTCACTCAGGAGAAAAAAAATAGTCCAGAAGACATTTCTCAATCCTTACCTTTAACTCCTCCAATGCATGAATAAATAGTTCGTCTTCTAGAATTGTGGGTGCTCCATCACTGGAGATTTTCAAAAACTGACTGAACAACCATTTGACCAGGATAGTATAAAACCTCCTGCCTTTAGCAGGGGATTGCACTAGAAGACCTCTGAGGTCCTTTCCAGCCCAAGATTCTATGAAATTTCTAAACAGTTTTTCCCAACCCTCCAATGGTTGGGAAATCTAGGATTTGTGGTCCCAATCCCTCTAGAGCAGTGATGGCAAACCTTTTAGAGACCGAGTGCCCAAACTGCAACCCAAAACCCAAAACTTATGCATCGTTGAGTGCCAGGTGGGTGTGGCCCATTGGCTGGGCATGGCTGTGGTGGTAACGGCAGACTGGGTGGGACTAAAAAGTTCAATCAATCAATTCCAACTTCGCGAGATCTTTTTTTTTCCTGCGAGAAGTTGAAATTGACTGATTGAACCTTTTTTTTTTTTTGCGCATGGCGGCGGAGACCTAAAGAGAAAAGGTTTTATAAAACCCAGCTGAAGGCCTAGGACTGGGGCAATGGCGCGGGTGCCCACCCGTGCCATAGGTTCACCACCACTGCTCTAGAGCATATCAGATTTGAAAAGTTTCTTATAAACATCTAAACCCTAGTATTGATTATATTTTTGTTCTTTCTTATGGAAATAAATTTTATAAAGAGGCTTGGGTGTCTATCCATTAGCATGATAGTTCTCCAGAAACATAGCACAGGATCAAATTGATGTGATGGGAGAAGCTGTTTTTTTTTTTAAAAAAAAAAAACACATTCAAAATTGGGTCAATCCAGTTTTGTAGTACAGAGATTAATAGTTCTTATACTTGTTAGTTCTCCAGTGAATTGCTCTGAATCACTAACCAAGTAGAATACGTATAATACTCGAATCAAGTAGTATACTTACAACACTGAAACCAACAAAAGACCCTGATGATAGCCTAGGGAGAATATAATCTTTCAAAAGACTACTATTCCAGTATAACTGTATTTGAAAAAGAGGAACGTCATAGTTTGATGCTGTAGATACATCAATTTGAGTGCCATTTATGCATTTCTGTGTGAAAATATTTTAGAAATGAAGGTCATGCAACCTGAGTTTCTCTCTCTAGAACCACGGTCCCCAACCTTTGCAGCCTGGTGGCCTGGCTGGAGGAGGGAAGAGGGGCCATGTGAGCAGTGGGCCAGCGCGCATGCATGCTCGCACAGCTCCACTCACATGAGTGGAGAGCCAGTGGGCATGTGCATGTACACCAGCCCAAACGGCCCAATTCCAAATAGGGCAAAGCCCGGTAGTGGGCTGTGGCACGGGGATTGGTGACCTCTGCTCTAGAAACTACTTTTACCTGATGAAGGAAAAAATGAAGGACCACTGATGATTAACAAAGTTTATGTAGCATCGAGTTAGTGCTGACTCTTACCAACCACATAGATCTGATTATATTTGTTCTCAAACCGGTTCTTCAGGTCTTCCAATAGTGCACCAATGAATTCTGTAATTATGTTCATCTGCTGGTCATTTTCTTCTTATGCTTCTGAGATACTATGGCCCCAAATAGAACTTTAATATATTGGTTAATGTGTTGATTAAATAATCTTGGAAATCAAACTAATCTAAGTAGATTTTGAAAGACCCACACAATTCATATACACAAAGGAAAAGTCATTAGTTTTTTTTTCTTATTTGTTTTTTTAAACAAAGTGATTGGCCATTACTAATATCTCTGCTTGGATAGGAACAGTAGAAGGTACCCTTAAAAAGACTGCTAAGAATAATGGGAAAAAATATCAAGCAGAAAGGGGGTATGGATTACTTTTCTCTATCTTTTTTTCTTGCTCAATGTCACTGATAAAACTATGAGTTCCATTGATTGAGACTTCTATAGTAATTTGTGTTGTACAGTGGTTGACCTTGATATACATTTGGAGAGATAATCTCTCAGTCTTCAAAGTCTGTTGCTTTTCTCAGGCACTGATAGAGTGTACCATATTACACTACAAGTACTGCCGTTAATTAATTTATGTAAATCAGTGTGATACAATCCCTGATTAATATCTTCTTTGCATTATTAATTTTGAGTGTTTTAAGAGACTGACTGGAACTTTTGTTGAGTCTGCTTTCAATAAATTCAGATATAAAACCCAGACTCAGCAGTTTCAACCGCGATCCCAATTACATAAATATAAAAATTCACCCATTTACACTTTCTGTCATCATGAATGAAAAGAAGAATCTATTTCAAATCAAAGGTTTATTTTGATTAGCAATAAGGATTATAGCCATTCTAATAATAACATTCAAATTTATGACATATCAAATCTACTTCATCTGTACAGTTTTTTATTCTGTGCTGCTGAGTACTCTTTTCATCCTTCTGTTGTGATCCACAGAACAGAAAGAGAAAAGAAGTACATGTTATACAATAGTTGTCTGTCTTCCATATTATCCAGCATTAAACAATACTTGATGCATCAGCTGCATTGTGGCACTACAGAATAAGTCAATAGAGAAATATTTATGAATCATTCAGTGATGACATTTGCTCAATTTTGGCTTAATGTGTTGGATAATTTCAGCCAATTGTGATTTGAGGAAAACATTTCTAAGGCATCTAAGAAAACCAATGCTTTGTCTACCAGGTACAGTCTATAGCTCCAAAGTCCTGATATGGGTGACTATGCACATTGAACTATTTTATGCTACCAAATTACATTGGATAGCTTGGATTTATTTAATAACTACATAGTGAACAATACAATATAATGTACCTCCTGTTAAACCTAGCTAAGCCAACTACCAAAAATGATTACTTTAAACTTTTGAAAGATTATGAGAAATTACCTTATGCCTTCAGATTTTTTCCCACAAATACTATTCCTTTGTCGATATTTTCAAAATTTAGGGGGGGGGAAATAACCACAAAACACAGAATTACACACTTGCTTTTATGAGCTGAAATTCAGGGGAAATTTTTTTTCTTACATAGATACAGAAATCAAAAATAGTCCTGCATATACCCTTAAATATCATCTCTGCAGATTTGTGTACTCCCCCCCATCCAAAAAAATTAAGTGTTCTATCTCTCCGCGTTCAGTTAAGCCATTAAGGATTCTTCTCAGTTCAGAAATTAAACTTAGCTATATTTCCCTGATTTTCTAGGGCTATATTATCAACTTAACATGGCACTATCTATTTGTTGTAAAAAGTTAGATGAAGGAGACCTCCAGTTTTGCTGGCATGGAACTTCTGCATGTTATGTTTGTGCAGATATATTTAAGAAAACAGTTAAATAATTATAGGACCTCAGATCATATTATATTACAGAATGACTTCTAAACAGTTAGATAAAAATATGCCAATATGCATGTCCAAGTCAAGTTTGGATTGACTTGCTCTCTTACTGCTATGCCGCTATCTGTCGGCATTATGGGCACTGAAAAAATATTGGATGCTTCCCATCATTTTCAGATGAAGCTGCATAAACTATGCAGCGTTTCACAGAGATCCCGACAGCAATAAACAACTTCATAATTCAGCAAAATCACTAATGGGAAGGGTGTTAGAAGCAGTAGTGAGTAGCTGAATCTCCCAAACAGTTCCTGTCAGGTCCCCAAATCCTAATTGTCTTCCTGGCATATATACGCTTGTGCTCTTGTTTTGGGGCCTGCCATTCTACTGGGAGGGAGGGGAAATAATTGCTTTCACTTGGGATAACTTTTGCTTTCTACTTTTCCTCTCCCGCCTCTATCCACTTGAGAAAGGAACGTGTCAACCCGGAGAAGCTGCTGCCCTGCCAGGGGAACCGCAACTAAATTTTATATGGAGAGTTCCAGGCAGAGATGTGGGCCGAAGATCTCCTATGCTTGAAATCAGATGAAAGCCTCTCCAGGGACCTGGTGAAGAAGATCGAGCCAGATGGTCACTCGGGGTCAGAAAAAAGGAAGGATGGGAAGAAAAAGCCCTGAAAGTCATCTTTACACAGGCAAAGAAAAAAAATCCATAACTTGCCCCTCCTGATAAAGATGGGGAAAAGGAAGAATTGAAGATGGAAGCTATGATGCAGTATGTGAAAAAAGCCCTTGACGAATTTAAGGTGCAGTTAAAAGAAAGCCCTGAATCGGAGGAAGAGTTGGAGGGCAAATCGAAGGAAGAGGAATCAGAGGTCCGAGAGACAGCAGCGGCTGGAGCCCAGGAGGCAGCACCGCGGCAAGGCTGTCCATCTCAAGGAACAAGAGGCAGACCACCCAACCAGCCGAGGTGAAACTGATTCCAATCGGAATGAAGTTTGATGGAGACCCAAAATTTCCTGGCACAAGTGTTCACTATGTGCAAATCTATGGGAGAATACTACCTACTGATGTCGAGAACGTCCGGGTGGTTACCCTAGCTTTGGAAGGTGGAACAGCTTACTGGATAGTGACCCTGTACAATTGCAATGCACCCGAATTGAAGAATTTCAACCATTTTATGGCTGCTCTCCGCTGACATTTTGAAGACCGGCTGGCAGACAAGAAAACCCGGGAATGCATAAAAACAGTGAACCAGGGAAGGAGACTAGTTGCTGAATACACTGAAGAATAAAGCCTGCATAGCTCGTGGAGCCCTGGGATGGCTGTATGACTGGTGCCTGCTAGCTGAGGAAGTAGAGATCGATCACTGCAAACACCTACATCGCCTGGTGAGACCAAGCTTCAAACCGCAGTCAAAGAAGCAAGGAGAGACCAGACGAGGTTCGCCTCCTCCATCTCGCAGCACCGCCTGCTTCATATGGGACATCGAGCTGTGGACTGGCACAGCAAGACACCTACCAAGAGAGGGGACCGTCTACCAGTGGGGAGACCTTCGAGAGCCTCACCACACCCCAGGGAGACTGCGATGAGGTCCAAAGAAGTCGTAGAGCTCCCCTGGGACCGCGATCAAGAGGGTTGAGCTCCGATTCCACACTATGATGGCCCAGAAGGGACAGAAAATGACTACAAGAATGACCCATTGGTGAGTGGGCCAATCGACTCCATAACAGTGCCCCTAGAACTTTATATACCTGGCACTGGGAAGACAGTAAAATTAGCTGCCTTGCTGGACTTAGGGTGTACCCGATGCATGATTAGCCCAGAACTAGTAGGGAAAATGGTGATACCCCTCAGGAGGCTAAAAACCCCAATTACTTTCTGCCAATTGGACGGCTTGGTTGCAAGTTTTCTTTTGAGATAATGCCTGTTTCAAGAGTTCTGCTTTCTTGGGTGGTTAGCTGAGGTGGGTCCTTACAGTTCCATTTAAGATTAGCTATGGCTGTGGAAATTAAGTTGGGACACATAATGTAATAAGAGAGAAATGTTAGTTATGTCAAAAACCAATAGACACTCAGCTTAAAGGTTGAGAAGCACAGAGCAAAACATTTGTTGAACCACGAAAACGACAGGAGGAAGGAGCACCATAATTAAACCAGAGTGGATATAAAAAAAGAAAATATATCTTTGCATTGACAGGCAGCAATCAACTTCTTAATCTGCAATCAAGATTCTTATCTAGATGAGCCATGTCCTTTGTTTGACAGATTTAAGACAAATACAGACTTAGAATATGAAGGAATATGAAGGAAATCCTGCTGTTACCTTGATCCCTGATACCAGATTTCATATGGTACTGAATCTAGTCCTGTTTGGATCAGAGGTAACTGATAGGCTGCTGAACATGCTCGTGCTTCCAGTTAGGATTCGGTGGCGTGTTCCTAGATATTTCTAATATCGCTCTCTTGCTCTGATGGCTTTCAACAAGCTCTAATTAATGAGGCACTCCTGATTAATTCACAAGGCTGTTAAATCTAATTCATTCCAAGTTGAAACATAAGAGTTCTGACTGGAAAGCTGGATTTTACAGAGAAAACAAATATATGGTTGGGGAAATCAAACCATCAACGATTCTAGGAATCAAACACATATAAGCAACCAGCTTGAACAAACAAAACAGAAAAGTGGTCCCACGGTGAATGAGAAGGTCATAGATCTTTATAAAGACATAGGAAAACAGTCTGCATTGTGAAACCATTACAGCCTTTAATAGATATGTTTTCGTAGCCATGTGCTATTTATGAGCAGTACTATTTTTTATATGAATTGCTTCTTGCAAATGTGCACTTCTCTTCTAACTTCTGGATATTTATTAAAACCAGCAAGGTTCTTTGGGGGTAAATAATATGGTACCCAACTCATGCTTAGAGTTTGGAGAAATGGTTTCTGGGAACTCACTCCATAATGTTGTATATGAACCTTTGTATGAAGACTCACTTCATTAGCTGTCTAGAACTCAATTACAATTCCTCCTTTTCATCCAAGGAGCCATGACATTGCCATCAGCAAATTTACTGCAATTCCATTCTTTCTGAAAGAAGGTAGTCTTTTTGCAATTATTTACCTGCACCCTTTCCTGTCTCAGCAGAATATGTATTAGTCCTTTTGCTCTTTTCATCTCAAAACAAATTTCTCAGGATAGTCTTGTGCAAGAAATGACACCAATTGAATTGGCTGGAATACTTGCATTTTAATCCTATGAGGCCAGACATAATTAAAACAGCTACACTTAAAGTTACATATGGATTTGGGAGAAAATATCTAGCTAAATGAAATAAAAAGTGTACTGAATTGTAATATTTTACACAAAATGGTAGAACCTCATAGGTATTTCTTGTGTTGTTCAAAATGATGCAGTTGCTACTATCCAATGTTGCATTTGCTTTTAATTCATATGCATATCCCATGTTTATATAAATCTACCTGCTTAGGAAGCTGTTTAAAGTATCTAAGGGAGTCTTATTTCATAACAAATTGGGGAGCCCATCAAGTTTCCTTCCCCAATACAGTATATCTGTAACAATGTTGGACAATTTCACATTGAAGGCTAATAGAAAATACTACAGCAGCACTTGCAGGTTCAAAGTAGAAATGTAATAATAAAAGATACAACAAACTCCATCTTACACTTTATACCTTAACAGACCATAACATGACTTGGGAGGTAATTTTTCTGTAAGTATTGTGGGTTGCCAGGAAGAACAACAAAACTGCAGATAACATGGGGCAGAAAATGATGTGTCATACTTTCTTTTTTTAATGATCATAATAATCTATATAATTACTCTGTTCCAGGGGAGGGACCTTCCATAACATATTACTCTGATGAATATGAATCGCCATTGTTGCAATCTATATTGGTTTCAGATATAAGGGGAAACAAAACAATGAATTCCTAAAATACTTCATATGCACCAACTGAGAAATGTGGGAGGAAAAAGCACAGAATATTGAACCATAAAACATTAACCATAAATAGGTTTCAATTGCTATATAGTGCAATGAGTAGAGTAGAGTAGAGTAGAGTAGAGTAGAGTAGAGTAGAGTAGAGTAGAGTAGAGTAGAATAGAATAGAATAGAATAGAATAGAATAGAATAGAATAACAGAGTTGGAAGGGACCGTGGAGGTCTTCTAGTTCAACCCCCTGCTCAGACAAGAAATAGATTGGACAACCATTTCAGACAAATGGTTGTCTAATCTCTTCTTAAAATCTTCCAGTGTTGGAGCATTCATAACTTCTGGAGGCAAGTTGTTCCACTGATTAATTGTTCTGTCAGGAAATTTCCTTAATTCTAGATTGCTTCTCTCCTTGATTAATTTCCATCCATTGCTTCTTGCCTTGCCCTCAGATTCTTTGGAGAATAGTTTGACTCCCTCTTCTTTGTGGCAACCCCTGAGGTATTCATGTCACCCCTAGTCCTTCTCTTCATTAAATTAGACATACCCAATTCCAAGAACCGTTCTTCATATGTTTTAGCCTCCAGTCCTCTGATCATCTTTGTTGCTCTTCTCTGCTCTTCTCAAATAGGTCTTCTGTGTATAATGAACTTGGTTTAACTCTTGTCTAGTAAAGAATCTACTCCATCCAAATTGTACAGGTAGTCCTCAACGTATGACCACAATTGAGCCCCAAATTTCTGTTGTTAAGTGAGACATTTGTAAAGTGAGTTTTGCTCCATTTTACAACCTTTCTTGCCACAGTTGTTAAGTGAATCATTGCAGTTGATAAGTTAATAACCTGGTTGTTAAGTGAATCTGGCTTCCCCATTGACTGCTTGCGAGGAGGTCACAAAAGAGGAACACATGAACTTGGGACACAGCAATGGTCATAAATATGTACCAGTTGCCAAGTGTCTGAATTTTGATCACATGATCCTGGGGATGCTGCAAAGGTCGTCACTTTGAAAAATGATCATAAGTGACATTTTTCAGTGTCATTGTAACTTTGAATGGTCACTAAGTGAACTGTTGTAAGTCAAGGACTATATGTATTTCAGAGTATTTTGTCAATTAAGTTAACAAAGGGTTGAATATCTGAAGAGCCATACTGAGGTGAAATGTGACAATTGACTACTGATAAAATAGGCATTTCCACTATCACTTCAACCTTATCTATATTGCTATTGTGAATACATAGAGAAAAGGGGAGAAAAAACTAATGGAGACAGGAGAAAAGATGTTTCCAAGGTGTCACCTTGGAAGAGGACTCAGGAACAAGTTAACTAGTAGCTGAATAATTTACACATTTTACTGAAAACTGTGATCCAGACAAAAGGGAAATGGCAAGTATGTTTAATAAAAGTATTGCCAGTGAGTGTATAGATTTGCTGTTAGGCTCTTTACTAGTGTAGTTCTCAAGCTCCTTATGAGCTCTGAAGTACCATTGACTTCAAAGGAGATTTAAGACCCTGTCAGAGTGCCTGCTTCTGGCCTTCAGCTACTTTTCATTGCAAATATTTAGCCTTGTTCAAAAGATGTCTTAATAAATATTAGTTTCATTGCTCTGTAATGATATGTACTACGCATTTTAAAAGGTGGATAATAAAAAATGTTGAGTCGGACAAAACTGTTCATTCAAGACATTTTTGGTCTATTAGTAATATGGGGAAACCACAAGATGGACAGCAAATACATTTGATAAATAAATAAAAATACATATTTAAAAATGAATCCCAATAGATTCCTGAACCATTTTAACCAATTTTCCTCAAACTGGGAGAACAAGGTTCTATCCCCCCAAAAAAACCCTGTCTTTAATAATATTTCCATATTTGATGGCTATCCTGGAAATAGCAGGCATATGATGAAGTTCAAGTTGCAATATACTTACACAAAAGATCAGGAAAGAGATTTGGAAATGACCCTTTTTACTGAGGGCAGCCTGTATTGAGCATCTGTCTTTTTAGAAAGGAAAAAAAATAGATAAAGGCAAGAAATTAATCAGTTGAGAGAAATGGAAGTTTGAAAAGAAGCCAGGGCAGGTATTCCCTGATTCATTATGTAAAGCATGTCCCTGTTTATAGATCACCAGCAAGTCTTTTTTGGGGCGGAATAAATGATCTTCTTGATATCCTTTAAATGCATGCAAATTCTTCTGAAGGCCAATCTAAGTATAATTACTAAAGAATGTTTCTCAATAGAAAAAGGCAATGATGAGAAAAGTCTATCAAGGTTTTATTGTCTCAGAAACAGTTCAAACTTTTTGGAGCTTACCTGGTCTGTGATATACAGTTTTTCAAATTTGGGACCAAAAGCAACATTAAGGGAAAGGTTTAAAACTTTGTCGTAAGGTATTCTGCCTTTCAATATCAAGTTGCTGAAAACCAGAGCAGTGTGCATACTGAATCTTACAGCCATATTCATATTGCATTTTTTAAAATGGCTATGAGCAAAGGTGTGTTTTGTGAGTGATAGGCAAATTAACATTGCTGGCCTATCTGAGAAAAGGCACTGAGTAAATATCCCAGAACTTGATAAAAATGCTTGAAAACCAGAAGCTAACCCTTATGAAGGACAACTACGGGAACCGGTTACATTTCACATTTGAAAAGAGAATTGAAGGAAAATAAAACTCTTATGAGTCATCTGACAAAGTGTTACAACATACAGTAATCCACAATCTCTTCATTGT
>NW_015386922.1:515948-532482 GCF_001527695.2 Protobothrops mucrosquamatus | reverse complement strand
TATTATTATTATTATTATTATTATTATTATTATTATTATTATTATTATTATTGGCTAAAAATTGGGAAAAAGAGAAATGTGATAATGAAAGCAATTATCCAGCTGGAGATAAGCTGAAGTCCTTAATTGAGATTTCTACATTGAACTAGAAATTGAACCCAGCGGCCTAAATATGCCTTGAATACCCCTTTCCAAGCGTATTCAATGAAAATAATCAGCAAGAAGAAGGGGTGGAATCTAGATTAATACTGACTGATATAAGTAGGTTTGGCACCCATTTCTTATCCCACTTTGCCTTTGTTCTGATTCACTCCATTACGTGGATGCTTTTTAGTAGCTGAAGGAAAATGTGAACTGCGTCTTATGTCACATGTCAAACTTGATTTAATTCTGTACTGGGAGTCCAGAGTACCACTTATTTCTCAGGCCTAGCTTCAGAAAAAGAAGTACTTATCATCTAACAAAACCTTTACTAAGTACCAAATCATCAAAAAGTTAGGAACCAGCAACTTCAGTGAAGATTTTATGTTATCATCTTGTAATACACATTTTCTCTTAGTATGATTTTCTTGACATTTATAAAAATGCACTGCATTTGAAAATCTACTCAGAAGAACTATTACATGCAAATAAATTATAGCCTAGGGTTGAAAAATTCCATCTGTTTCACATAAAGAGACACATTTTAAGTACGTAGTTATTATATCTTTTTAAAAAACTATTAGGCTTATCCTCCCTGTTTAAACAAAACAAAATACAACAAAATTATTGTTCTTCCTGATAGCTTCTACAAAGCATATTACTTTTAAAAGTTGGTCAAATGATAAATATCTATGTTTTCAGTATTAAAAGTAGCTTGTGCTACTTTTAATGTGGTAAGAGAAAAAAAGGAAAAGAAAAAAAAATAATTTCTGCTCCTAATAGTAGGGTTTAACTGATGTCATTGCAAAATTTATTTAGGTAGGCTTATCTGTCTCTAAATCTTGATGGCTTTTCCAGGGACATATATAAAAACCAATAGAGAATGAATATATTGATATCACTGTGTTTAAAAGAAACCATCTGTTTTCACCTTGTACCAAGAAGCTCTCTGAACCCTGATTACTTTTACAGATTATTTTATAGCCTCTAGGCCTGGCTATAAATAAGACATCAAGACAAATGGCATGCAAGATTTGCTAAAATAACCTGGGTTTTTGTTTTTTTTAGCAATTTCAAACTTTCCTAGCAATCTCAAACAAATGATGTACATTTGAAAATTATGTCCCATTGAGTTTAACACTGGTTGCTACTCAAGTTCTGAAAAAAATTGAAACATATAGCTTAAACAAATGCAAAACATGCAACTATTTGGCCGAAGTCTAGGAATAAGCATAAGCATTTTTATTTTTATTTTCCATGGGGGAAATGAATTAATGCTTAACCATGAAATTATCTTCACGCTCTCAATCAAGTTTCACAGGAATACATTTGTTCTTTTAATCAGTCAGCATATCCCTCACCCTTTCTGCCTAAAGGTAATTAGCAAAAAAAAAAAAGGAAGAAAAGTTGAAGGCAACAAAGATAGCATAAAGAAAAGAAGGAAAACCACACACCAAATTCTATCATATACTTGTGCAATTTGATGAACATCTGACCCACAGATATTGTTGAATTCCAAGACATCAGTCAGCCTGATACAAGTCACAGGTTTCTCATCTGACCCTTATATTAAAATGAAACAGTTCTACACATGTTTATTTCTAAAACTTCAGAGAAATAATAACTATTTGTACTCCTGATTTTCTTATTTCCCCAGTTATTGACAGGACGTTCTAATGTTTGGGTTTATACTAAATTCATTAAAAGATTTTTTTCCTGAACCAGTGTGGGCTTAAACTGGACACTTAGATACCACCCAAAAGGAGGAAGTGCATCACCCAGAAATGAGTTCAGAGATATGCAAGAAAAGGATCTTTGTACAATGATTTGTATGCTTAAGGGCAAATGTAAGAAAGTATAATGATATAATTTAGGTAGAAGTGCAATAAATATTGTTGTAATTGCAAAGATGGCGAGAAACTAGCCACGATTCTGTTCTCTCTGCAACCCCAATAGCTCATGGACAATATCAAGTTCCTGGGTCTCTCCTTTTATGGTTATTTTTCTTCAAACTGAAACCAGAATAGACGCATCTACATGGAGGGAAGTATGTAGTGGGGTGCCCCAGGGCTCTGTTCTGGGCCCAATGCTCTTCAATATCTTCATCAACGATTTGGACGGGGGGATAGATGGGGAACTCATCAAATTTGCAGACGACACCAAGTGGCAGGAATAGCCAACACTCCAGAAGACAGGCTTAGGATACAGGAGGATCTGGACAGACTTGAACATTGGGCGCTATCTAACAAAATGAAATTCAATGGTGAAAAAAGTAAGGTTCTACATTTAGGCAAGAAAAACCAAATGTACAGGTATAGTATAGGGGGTACCTTGCTCAATAGTAGTAACTGTGAGAGGGATCTCGGAGTCCTAGTGGACAATCATTTAAATATGAGCCAGCAGTGTGCTGCAGCTGCCAAAAAAGCCAACACAGTGCTAGGCTGCATTAACAGAGGGATAGAATCAAGATCACGTGAAGTATTAATAACACTTTACAATGCCTTGGTAAGGCCACACTTGGAATACTGCATCCAGTTTTGGTCACCACAATGTAAAAAAGATGTTGAGATTCTAGAAAGAGTACAGAGAAGAGCAACAAAGATGATCAGGGACTGGAGGCTAAAACATATAAGGAACGGTTTCTGGAATTGGGTATATCTAGTTTAATGAAGAGAAGGACGAGGGGGGACATGATAGCAGTGTTCCAATATCTCAGGGTCTGCCAGAAAGAAGAGGAAGTCAAGCTATTCTCCAAAGCACCTGAAAGCAAGATAAGAAGCAACGGATGGAAACTAAGAAAGGAGAGAAGCAATCTGGAACTACAAAGAAATTTCCTGACAGTTAGAACAATTAATCAGTGGAACAACCTGCCTCCAGAAGCTGTGAATGCTCCAACACTGGAAGTTGTTTAAGAAGAGACTGGACAGCCATTTGTCTGAAATGGTATAGGGTTTCCTGTCTGAGCAGGGGGTTGGACTAGATGACTTCCAAGGTCCCTTCCAACTTTTTGATGATGATGATGATGATGATGATGATGATGATGATGATGATGATGCAATCATAAATACAAGAAGCTATTGATAACTGCTGTCCATGAATCAATCCGGCTTTCAAAATCATCTACAGTATTTACTCCCATAAAATTTAAAGGCAATGTATTCCATATTTCCAAGATTCAGATTTTTAAAACATAAATTTTCTATTTTAAATCTTTTTGGTGGTGCTCATTTTTGTATATATAACTTTTGGGAAAATACATTCTATAAATTAATTTCTCAAAATGACGGCCAGGGCTTCATTTTGAAGATAATAAATGCATAGTAGACTGTTTAAACTTTCCATCTGTGCTGCACTCAAGCTGAGACTGGAAGACTTTGCAGAATTTTTTCCATTGATACAGAGGAAAGATTTCTTTCACATACCTAAATCCACTCTATCTTCCAATTCAACAGAATACCATGTATTTGCAACCCCATGATATTCCTTTGTGGCAGGCTTTCAATAAGTTAAAATTAAAACAGAAAAACTGAAATAGTTTCTGACTATTGAGATGAATACGTAGTTTACACTGAATTAAGACAGCTTCAGAAAAAAAAGCAAATCTGTTGTAGCTTTAATAAATATCAATGTGATAATGATTTGACATGCCAAAGCATCACATTCTGGGATTTGATATAGTGTGTAAAGGGGAAAAAAAATCCATAAGGCAACTGTTAAAGAAATATAATTGCAGATTCTATTTTTACATCATGATTAGCATCACAGTTAATTTACAACGATTGGAGATTTTAGTTTAATAATTATGCATTTCATTAACTACAATAAAACTCCAGCCAAAATGCCTAATGATCAGGGATGCTGAGAACTATAGTCCCAAACTTCTGGAAACCCAAGGCTGAGCGACACGTGTATTTGATTCTGGAACCTGACCTTGAGAAGAGATATAGTGCTGAAGAAGCAAGGAAACAGCAGGACTAAGATAAAAAAGTTAGCAAAAGCAGAGATAGGACACATAGAAGGGTGGCATGCATTTACAAGTAGTCCTCAGCTTAAAACCATTTCTTTAGTGGCCATTCAAAGCTATAACAGCGCTGAAAAAAGTGACTTATAGCCACAAGACCATTGCAGCATCCCCATAATCTGATGATCAAAATTTGGGCACTTGGCAAACAGCAAGTATTTATGATGGTTGCAACATCCTGGGATCCTGAGATTGTCATTTGCAAGCTTCCTAGGGAATTTCTGACAAGCAAAGTCAATGGGGGAAGCCAGTTTCATTTAACCATTGCATGATTCACTTAACTGTAGTGATTTGCTTAACAGCCATGGCAAAAAGGTCATAAAATGGGGTGTCACTCACTTAATAAATACCTTGCTTAGCAACGGAAAATTTGACCTCAATTGTGGTTCTAAGAACTACCTGTATGTGTGCATGTGTATATATACATACATATACACACATACATACAGTATATATAGGTTTTGTACCGATATTTTAATATTATTTATTTTAATGAAGTTAATTATCAGTATTGTGTAATCTATCTTGAAACTTCCAGGCTATAGAAAGATAAAAGTTAATATCATCAATATATTTAAAGCTGCATATTTGCAATAACTATTTAATATTTCACCATCTTTTACCAAAACCAGAACATATTGCCATTTGTTTTTCAATTATTCTCTAGCAAAATACCACACAACTAAAACCATCCTTGTAAATACAGACTGGAGACCATGCATTGTTGCCAAATACACATATGCTCCATCTCTACTTCACATTGCTCATTTTAGTCTTAAATGGCTCGGCCAAGATACTTGAATCTGACCTCAAAATATATCTCCATTCAACAGGAGCCAATTTCATAGCTTTCATAATCTTGTTTTCCCCCTTTTTGTATGGCAGGAGGAGCTGAATTTTGCTTGAAATCCATAATCAGAGTTTGCTCTCCCAGGCTGCTATAGTTCTCATTAGTGCTATTTTACAGCCCTTTGACTATTAAGTGTTAATAGAAAGAAAAAGATAGCATGTGTGGATATAAAAGGGGAAGGAGGGTTACTGAATAAGCTAATCAGGATGCCTGAACAGGTGGCTTGAAGATCGCTTACTCCTCCGTTTCCTGTCAAGTCCCTTTCAGCCTTGGCATACTCTGAGTATCAGGGTTTCAGAGTACATCTTAACATAATGTGATGTCGCATCATGCAAATGTTATAACAACGATCATCTATGGCATTTGTCTCCCAAATGGTGCTTTGAATATGTATTTGGAAGAAGAATCGTGTTCTGATTAAGAGTGTTCTCAAGATGCCAAATAACATTTGCAAATGACTTTATTCTCTTTGGCAGTGTAGTTCAAGGAAACAGCCTACAGTAATATAAAAGGGTTTTTCATCTGCCACCAATCATTCGTTATTCCTATCTCAATTAATTTCCATGGGATCAGAGTTCCTGCAAAAGACAGTTAAAGAGCAGTGAAGTACGTTTGTCCCTACCAGCCCAGTACGTTCCCTGTCACCTCTACTTTTTTAAGGAAGGTAGGGAGAATTTTTATCTATAACTTCTTTTCTAGTGGTACATTCAACAATTGTATCCTGACTAAGAGTAAACAGAGAAGGACATATTTTGTATGAGGCAGGAAAGAATGGACTATATTTTCAAGTTAGATGCTAATTAAAGTCAGAGAACCATTGGGCAGTGAGTATAAAAACCTTGTCTGTTCTTTGAGAAAGACTCACGATCCCTGGAAGGTTGCTTCTGAGCATTCTTGCAGCACATTTATTCCCACTATAGTGCTTCACTGACATCACCATAAATCAGGAAACATGCTTGGGAGATTTCCAGATATGAGCACATTGTAATGTGCTGCAACTACTACAAACATTGTCCATAGAGGAACTTGTAACTATAAGAACTATTTCATCTTTTTCCCCCCTATTTGAGGTTACCTCAGTATTGTGAAAGTCTACAATCAATGAAGAGAATTCTTGAAAGTATAAGGGCAGGTTTAGGTAATAAGTTTTAAATAAGACTTAATGTTGATATTTCCCCAAAGACATTCTTAAATTGAAACTCTGTTCATTTGCTGAAAATTCTCAGTAAATCCCCTACATTCCCAATTTAGATCTAGGATTCCTAAGGAGAGAATTGTGCAGTCATTAAAAATGAGTTAATCATGTAATGCACAGATAACCTATACTGTTCACATTCTACTTCTAGCCTAGCAGTTTAGTTACCTCATTACTTCCTCTGTAAAATCTGTACTTTCTGAAATAATGTTCTTAAATGAAGATGAAATGAACATACATGTTTGCTTCCAATCACTCTATTGAGTTCATATTAGAAACATGAAATCTGTCCATTCCAGTTTCCTATCACTAAACACATTAAGCCTAACAGTGGTCAATTATGTATATTTTCTTTAGTGCACATATTTCTTCTGCTTTTCCCTCTAGTATACATAGGTTTATGCAAGGCATGAGGGGAAATCAGATAACTGAATTACATAATTCCAAAGAGTAAAAATTCTGAAGGATAATTAAATTTTCCTTCATGTATCAGTGAGGGAAGTACAAATTAGATGGGTTTCCATTAAAAGCATTTTCTCCCATAGGCTATAATGAACTACCTCTCACATTACTAAATGTACTCATGAAAGAACCTGTGAGACCCAAGTTAACTTATTATGGCCTTGTTTTACAAAAAAATGAAACAAAAGTCCTAATGGATAACACATAAATGGGCCATCAACACATTAATGAAGCCAGATAGAATCTACCGCCCAGTCAGGCGCTGATCCAGGCCACAAACAGCAAGCAGACAAAATGGACCAATCAAAATAAAGATAACACCAATTCCAGCAACCATTTAACTGACACTTCTGAGGCAACCTCCAGTCATTAACCAATTCCCCCGAGTTCAAATGTTACATAGAGCACAAATACTGCAAGACAATCCCCACTTCAGAATCACTGTGCAAAGAAGCCTCATGGGAAGCAGGGCAACATGCCGGCAAAAAAAAAAAAACACAAAAAAAACACAACCCTAATCAATACTCAGTACTCAACTGCTGAAGCCCGGAGAACCTGATTGTTAAATATGTACAAAAATCCTACTGCAATTACAGATAGTCCTCAACTTACGACCACAATTGAGCCCAAAATTTATTGCTGCTAAGTGAAACATTTGTTAAGTGAGTCTTGCCCCATTTTATGACTTTCCTTGCCACTGTTGTTAAGTGAATTGTTGCAATTGTTCAGTTAGTAACATGGTTGTTAAGTGAATCTGGTTTCCTCATTGACTTTGCTTGTCAGAAGTTCGCAAAAGCTGATCACATGAGCCCAGGACATTGCAACTGTCATAAATATGAACAAGTTGCCAAGCATTTGAATTTTGATCATGTGACCATCATGTGAACAGTCATAAGTGTGAAAAATGATCATGTCACCTTTTTCAGTGCCGTTGAACCTTGAACAGTCATTAAATGAACTGTTGTAAGTCGAGGACTATCTGTACTGCACTTGGAATACACTTGGGGACAACTTGACCTTCAGAGACAACAGGGATTCAAACCAGAGTCCACCAATCTTTCATTTTGTCTGTTCAGAGACACACCTTCCAAAACCTATTGTTTACGTCTGTCTGTGATAGAGTAGAAATGAAAATTCTTAATAGAATAGATGATTGTAGTATGCTGCAACACAAAACGTAAAATTATGAAAGGATGGAAAGGTGGCTATACAAGCATTTGGCTTATATTGCAGGCTTAAGGATCAAAGGGCCTGCTCATACAAGAATGATTTAGAAGAATGAGAAATAGAAAACTGAAATATATCAGATTGATTCTGTGCACAAAAAGTAGAAATACCGTATCTCCTATCAGTAATCTAGTCATTTTGCTTTACCTCTTCACATCACTACCCAAAACAGTCCTGAGCTAAATGATTCAGCAAAATGAAAGATAACATAATCTCTGCCCAGAAATGTCTTCTTACTTTAGTTTTTTCAGATAGCTATTTCCTTTCCCCTCTCATTTCTCTACTCAGATAGGAAATCAGTTCTCTCTTACTTACTGAACTCATTCTATTGACCATCACTGCCAGCCTAGTGTGGAAAAATGCCTTGCCATACCAAATAGGGGATGTCTCATATGTGCACATTGCCAAGGGTCATCTTAATTCAACATTTGCTTCTTAAGGAACAGCCAATTGTCTCACAAGCAGTAAATGTGGAGATATGACTTCCCCTTCTATTGCTCTCCTGTAGCTGGCACTTTGAGGTCTTTGCCCCCAACTTGGAGATAAATTTGCTGGCAGACCTTTCTTCCATAAATTTATCTGAGTCCCATTCAAGTTAATAGTCCATTCAAGTTAGTAGTCATGTCATGCCCGTCCTGCCAGTAACTTTAACTCCTTGCCTAACTAAATAAAAGGTCCTTAAGAAGAAAATTCTTAAGTGAATTCTCGGTAAACTAAAGCTGATTGTTCAATCTATCTTTGGTGTAAAGTTCAAGTTCAAGGCAGCTTGCTTAGAGGGCTGCAGAGACACAGTGTAAGAATAGCGTCATTAGACTACATATCCAAATGATAATTCACACCATACAACATGGTCTATGACGAACAATTGTAGGTTGCGTTGAATGACCCTCTCACTTTTTATGATGGTTTGTTCTCTCTCAAAGTAATAGGAGTATATTAATTATCTGTAGAGGTAATCTGCTAATAAATTGTAAGTACTTTCATGGAGGTGGCCAATTAGCATCCCACTAATGCTTCCATTTGTTGAAGAAAACTCATGAGAATACCATGGACAGCCCAAAACATCAACAAACAAAAACCAAATGAACGAACAGTTTATTGAACAATCCAGAGTTCTCCATCAAAACACAAATAACCAGGCTCAAATTATCCTACTTCAGATGTATTATGTGAAGAGCCAGCTCTCAGGAGAATGCTCTAATGCTAAGAAAGGTGAAAGAAAAAGGAAGAAGGAGAAAACCCTAAATGCACAGGCATTTAGTTACAACAGCTATAGATACATTGTTGAAAGGCAGGGTTAGAGATAGATAATTATGGAGAAAGTCTATGTGGTTGTTTCAAGTTGAAAATAACTTTTTGATGGCACATAATCAATCTATCAATGCTGCCATTAGATTTCTGGAAAAAACAGTTATGTCATGACATATTCTAGATGAATTGGATTTTAACTCATTGACTAGGGATTATCACTGATGAACCTAGAGAAATCTAGATGGCAACAGTTTATGGAAGACTGACCTGTCATTTCCTGAGGCACGAGAACAGTTATTGACAATTGAGTGGAACTTGCTTTTGAGAAGATACGTGCTTCTTCTTGATAAAGAAAGTTAGAGAAATACAAATACGTACCTTTTGAGACTTCGTAGCACTTAAAAGAGGAGGATTCTTTACCGATACCGTCGTAGGTACAAGCTCTTTTGTGTTTCTCCGCCCTTAAATGGATACATTCTAAAAACAGACAATTATTCTAGTAACAGTGCCTGAAGTATTCAGAGTATTATCCCCTATGAAATTGTATTATTTTAAATAAAGAACAGCTTTGGAGAAAACCAGAAAATAAATCAAAAATTGACATTAAGGTGAACAGCCATGGATGCATATAAAAATCTGAACATTCCAATAGCTCTGTGACTTTTTTGTCCTTGGGAATTTAGGAAGCTAAAATTCTGGCAGTGCAAGGAACAAGAGATAAATAATATGTTTTTTTTCTCTTTTAAAACCCCAATGTCCTTCATCCTTGGCATTAGCTCTGCCCCTTGCTAGAATCCTTTGGTTAATGGAAACTGAACACAGCACAAATATTTTTTTGTTAGTGAAAACAAAAGCAAAGTGTTTTCTCAGAAAGGTGAGTTTTAGTTAATTACTGAAACCATCAACACTGATAATCAATGTTTTAAAACAAATTGATTAAGTTCAGGAGTACTATGGTGGTTATAGCCTTTCAAAAGAGCTCTATCTCCAAACAGATTGAACAGTACAAACACCTTAAATAAAATTGTAAAACAGCATTTCCCAACATGGATCCGTTCAGATGTGTGCTGGCTGAGAAATTTAAGGATTTGTAGAGTACCAGAATAGAGAAGATAGACCAGGCATGTCAAACTGCTGGCCCGCGGGCCAGATGCATCATACTGAAACCGTGCCCACTCCATTGCCAGCAATGGGGGAAAAGTCGCGATATGTCACACGATACGTCGTGAGTTTGACATGCCTGAGATAGACTTATAGAATATAAAATCAAAGAATCATAGAATGGAAACCCTGGAAAGCATGTAGCATTAGCATTAGCAATAGCGCTTAGACTTATATACCACTTCACAGTGCTTTACAGCACTCTCTAAGTCAGGGCTTTTCAACCTTTTCACCCATTGTACCACTTTTAGGATATGGCAATATCCGAGTACCACCAGTTGCCTAGTAAAAACTTGATGACCAAAAAAAGGAAAAAAGTGATGAAGTACAGGTAGTCCTCGACTTACAACAGTTCACTTAATGACTGTTCGAAGTTACAATGGCACTGAAAAAAGTGCCCCCCAAGCCACAGCCGAGCAAGACACCTGCCTGCCCACCCGGCGGCGCTCTTCCTCCTGTCCGAAGTTTTCATTGTTGTGAGCATTTCTGTTGAGGATTGGCAGCGGGGGTGGGGTGGAGGTGTTTGGTTTTTATTCCCCCCCCCGTCTCCTGGGTGGTTGCAGCAGGTTTTGGTCACTTCACATGACCCTGGGACGCTGTGACCGTCATAAATATGAATCAGTTGCCAAGCATCTGAATGTAAATCACAAGACCCTGGAGATGCTGCAACATTCCAGCTGATTGGCACTTCTTCTGGGCTCAGCAGAAGCGCCAGGATCAGCACCGAGCTCCAGCTGGAGCCTGGTGCTGATCCTGGCGCTTCCGCTGAGCCCTGACAGTCCCGAAGAAGCGCCGATCCTGGCACTTCCACTGAGCCCTGATAGCCCTGCAGCTCCAGCCATCTCTCGCTCAGGCTTGTGCAGTGCTGCCACCGGTTCAGCTCATTCCCCTCCCGTGCTACCACTTCTCTAGGATGCTCGCGTACCACCTGCCAGGTGCCAATGTACCACAGGTATACCCGTACCACTGGTTGAAAAGCCCTGCTCCAAGTGGTTTATAATCTGGGCCCTCAACAATCTGGGTCCTCATTTTACCATCCTTGGAAGGATGGAAGGCTGAGTCAGCCTTGAGCCAGTCAAGATCAAATTCCTGGCAAAGTTAACTACCACAACTCATGAGTCCAAATCCAAACCTTCTACCATAACCTCTAGGTAGGATGTAACTAATCTGAGAAATTTCAAGTCTCTATCATTAAGTAACCCTGGAAGGAAAATTTAACAGCAGAAAACTCAAAGTAGCACAGATCAGGAGTGGTGATCAGAAGTGCTGATGACCGAAGGAAGAATGACAATATGCAGGACCTAATAATGGTAGGAAAAAAAGAAAACTGGAATCATCATGAACAGGGCAAGTTGTCCTCCATATTTATTTTGAGATAATACTCAACACAAGGATGCCAATATTAGTGGAACATTTGTGTCACAAGTTTTTCCACTGTTACTTTTAGGAAAACTTTTGAAGGTATAAGAAGAGGCATAAATTTTGTGGGCAAATGGCTGTTCAGGGATAATGCATTCATTGGAAACATGTCATGGAGAGTGAGGACATCCCTTTTTGCCATAGTACAGGGGAGAGTGCCAGAACACAACTACATGAACATGAGCAGAGAAGCATATTCACATGAATGTCTGGAACTCATGTGAATCTGATCTTTACCTCTTCCATCTTTCAGCTCTCCACCAGTGCTTTAGGAAGACTCAGGATTAAACAGCCATCTGATTCTCAGCTTAATGAGTAAACAGCCTTACAGCATTAATTTATTACAGAAATTAAAGCCTTTCAATTTTTATAGTAATTGTCTTGGCCAAATTTGTCAAGGAAGTTTCCACTGTAATTTTAACCTGGGAACAAAGGTTTCTGTTTTGATCACTCTGCTTAAGAAGTGTTTCTGCAATATTTTCAACAGATCATTTGCTGAATCATAAAATTAATCACTCCAGTCAAGTACTTTTCACACAGGCTGACGCTGACAAATGGAAATTGTTCATACACTCAGAAACAGGAGAGAGAGTGAATGAGCGCCAATTTTTAACTGTCTCAGGATTCTTGGCAAAGTGTGTTGCTATGTAACAGACATTTGAGATTTTGAGATTTGAGATTTTATTAAATTTATACCCCGCCCTTCTCCCGGAGGACTCAGGGCGGCTTACAGCCAGTTTAAAACAGTGATACAATACAAAATTTAAAAAGATTAAAAATAACTATTTAAATTTGGCCGCTTCTACTAAAAATTTAATTTAAAACCCCTTTAAAATACCCCTAGGCCAGTCCTGNCCCCCCCCCCCCCCGTCTGCTGGGTGGTTGCAGCAGGTTTTGGTCACTTCACATGACCCTGGGACGCTGTGACCATCATAAATATGAATCAGTTGCCAAGCATCTGAATGTAAATCACAAGACCCTGGAGATGCTGCAACATTCCAGCTGATTGGCACTTCTTCTGGGCTCAGCAAAAGCGCCAGGATCAGCACCGAGCTCCAGATGGAGCCTGGTGCTGATCCTGGCGCTTCCACTGAGCCCTGACAGTCCTGAAGAAGGGCCGATCCTGGCACTTCCGCTGAGCCCTGATAGCCCTGCAGCTCCAGCCATCTCTCGCTCAGGCTTGTGCGGTGCTGCCACCGGTTCAGCTCATTCCCCTCCCCTGCTACCACTTCTCTAGGATGCTTGCCAGGTGCTTGCCAGGTGCTTGCCACTTCTCTAGGATGCCTGCCAGGTGCCAATGTACCACAGGTATACCCGTACCACTTGTTGAAAACCCCTGCTCTAAGTGGTTTATAATCTGGGCCCTCAACAATCTGGGTCCTCATTTTACCGTCCTTGGAAGGATGGAAAGCTGAGTCAGCCTTGAGCCAGTCAAGATCAAATTCCTGGCAAAGTTAACTACCACAACTCCAAATCTTCTACCATAACCTCTAGGTAGGATGTAACTAATCTGAGAAATTTCAAGTCTCTGTCATTAAGTAACCCTGGAAGGAAAATTTAACAGCAGAATAGTAGCACAGATCAGGAGTGGTGATCAGGAGTAGCTGATGACCGAAGGAAGAATGACAATATGCAGGACCTAATAATGGTAGGAAAAAAAGAAAACTGGAATCATCATGAACAGGGCAAGTTGTCCTCCATATTTATTTTGAGATAATACTCAACACAAGGATGCCAATATTAGTGGAACATTTGTGTCACAAGTTTTTCCACTGTTACTTTTAGGAAAACTTTTGAAGGTATAAGAAGAGGCATAAATTTTATGGGCAAATGGCTGTTCAGGGATAATGCATTCATTGGAAACATGTCATGGAGAGTGAGGACATCCCTTTTTGCCATAGTACAGGGGAGAGTGCCAGAACACAACTACATGAACATGAGCAGAGAACCATATTTCACATTAATGTCTGGAACTCATGTGAATCTGATCTTTACCTTTTCCATCTTTCAGCTCTCCACCAGTGCTTTAGGAAGACTCAGGATTACACAGCCATCTGATTCTCAGCTTAATGAGTAAACAGCCTTACAGCATTAATTTATTACAGAAATTAAAGCCTTTCAATTTTTATAGTAATTGTCTTGGCCAAATTTGTCAAGGAAGTTTCCACTGTAATTTTAACCTGGGAACAAAGGTTTCTGTTTTGATCACTCTGCTTAAGAAGTGTTTCTGCAATATTTTCAACAGATCATTTGCTGAATCATAAAATTAATCACTCCAGTCAAGTACTTTTCACACAGGCTGACGCTGACAAATGGAAATTGTTCATACACTCAGAAACAGGAGAGAGAGTGAATGAGCGCCAATTTTTAACTGTCTCAGGATTCTTGGCAAAGTGTGTTGCTATGTAACAGACATATTAATTACCAAAAGACAGGTAAAGGATCTTGCTGCATAGAACTTTTGGTAAAGGACATTATAGGACACGTTAAATGTATGTTGTTGTTTTTTTACATATTTATACTGAAATCTTCAACACCACAGGAATTCCTAGAGAGGTTAACAAATCAATTTAATGAATTTAAACACTGTATCAACAATGTTTTTTGGTTTATTATAGCAATAGCAATAGCACTTAGACTTATATACTGCTTCACCGTGTTTTACAGCCCTCTCTAAGTGGTTTACAGAGTCAGCATATTGCCCCCAACAATATGGGTCCTCACTTTACCAACCTCGGAAGGATGGAAGGCTGAGTCAACCTTGAGCTGGTGAGATTCGAACTGCCGAACTGCTGGCAGTCAGCAGAATTAGCCTGCAGTACTGCATTCTAACCACTCTTCCACTATGGCTCTCATACACTAAAGTACATTAAGGGGAAAAAAAAGAGAGAGATGAGGCTAAAACATATGAAGAATGGTTGCAGGAATTGGGTTTGTCTAATCCAGTGTTTCTCAAACTTGACAATTTTAAGGCATGTGGACTTCAACTCCCAGAATTCCACAGCCAACATTCTGGGAGTTGAAGTCCACATGCCTTAAAATTGTCAAGGTTGAGAAACACTGGTAATCTAATGAAAAGAAGGACTGGGGGGGGGGGTTTTGATATGATTGCAGTATTCCAATATTTGAGGGCTGCCACAAAGAAGACGAATCAACCTATTTTCCAAAGCACCAGAAGATAGGACAAGAAGCAAAGGATGCAAACTAATCAAGGAGAGAAGCGACCCGAACTAAGGAGAAATGTCCTGACAGTGAGAACAATTAACCAGTGGAACGGATTGCTTCCAGTAGCTGTGAGTACTCTATCACTGGAGATTTTTAAGAAGAGATTGTCCAGAATAGTATAGGGTCTCCTGCTTGTGCATGGGGGTTGGACTAGAAGCCCTCCAAGGTCCCTTCCAATTCCGTTATTCTGTTTTTCTGTTACAGCCATAATACTGCCCATCCATTATGAGCCAAACTTAATGACCCCTATATCTGATCTACCCAATGAATCATTAAACAAACACATGAATCGTTAAGAAGAGCTCAGAGTGCCTCAGAGGAGAGGGAGGCCCTTGGCGGCTTAATGCATGCCCAGGCCACCTGCACTTGCCTCATAAAGCCTCTGCCACCCACCCCAATGCTTCCTGCCCTGGGGTCCCCAGAAGCCTTTTCCTATTCCCACCAGATCCGCCCTGGGATTAGGCCTGATTCCTACCCCACTAGGCCAAAGAACCTCCTCCTCAATTACCTTTTGAAGAGCCCTGAGGCCTTCCAGAAAACTGGAATGGATTTGCTTCATCACGTGATTGCATGGCACAATTCCAGAAGTGGTTGCTATTTTGTCCCACCTACAAAATGGGGGCCATGTTCAAATCGGCACCTCATGGCCACAAGACAAAGTGCTCCATTTTGCTGATTTAACAAGATCTTTCACAGAAGATGTCATATTCAGAAGCTTCTGCCGTGCTATATAGACCTTGTTAAGGTAGCAAGATAAAGCAGTTGCCAGCCGGCTGCCAGTTTATCCCTAACCACAAATGAGTGGGACAAAATGGGGGCTGCTTCCAAGATAAGTACACTGAATGATAGGTGTGTGGGGAACAGGCCCATGTGTTACAGGATGGGATTGGGGGAGAGAGGCAGAGGGGTACTACAGCATCCCTGTGGTTGGTTGTAAGGACGAATGACCCCAGGCCTCTGCAGCCATCATAACTTTGAAACAGGGACATTTGCAATTTTGGGGCATCTGTATAACTTTGAACATTTGTTAAGTGTCCTGTCATATCTCGAGGATTCCCTATAATACTTTGTCAAATCTGTTCTCCAATTTCATAGAATCCCATGGCTATATTGGTCTTCAATTCTTCCTTAATTCCCTTCCAATTTACAAAACATCTTTTTTTCCCTCTTCACTAGAATTGTTTGCAATTTTGCTTTTAGTAATATCTTTTTTATTGCACCAGCTGTACTGTCATGCCTAGTATATTTCTAAGAGCAATTTAGAGTACCAATTTTAACCTTTAAACATTAATGGTTTGGAACCAAATTACTTGAAGAACTGACTTTACCTACACCAAGCTGACTGCCCTTGAAGAGCAGCAGCAGGGCCTTCTTGCCTTCTCAATGCTGGAAAGAATCAGATTCTGTTCTGAAGAAGATAATCTACTAAGAAAAGCTTGCTATCCCCCATCACTGAGGATGTTGATCATTGTCATGATGATGATGAAGATGAAGATGATGATCCTTCCCTTTCCTTGTTTATGGCTCTTCAATGGCATCCTTTTTTTAAGACCCTGAGGTAGGATCTTTGCTTGATTGTCAG
>NW_015386922.1:498373-515872 GCF_001527695.2 Protobothrops mucrosquamatus | reverse complement strand
AATGAATTTGTAGCTGTAAGATTGGGCTCAGTAACTTGACTTGGGAGGGTCTGCATTCTAAAACAGAGTTCAAATTTTGCATGGAGTTTAAAATACTCAAAAAGAAGTGATTATTCAAGGGTCAAAACCGCATGCATAGAGTGGATATTCTTATGCAGATACAGTCTCTCATGCCTTCAAAGAGCCAAAAAATATACTCTTCCTTTACCATTCACCTGATTTACTCCAGAATGATGACTGCTATACCAGCAAAGCTACAGTCACTTGCAAATACAGTATAGTAGTGGCAGAGTCTCCCTGACCCCAAGGCGATTTTAGTATTTCATAAAAAAAGAGAAAAACGTGGTTTTAATTTGCAAGATAAAAGAAACAACTCAGATGCTCTGCCATGCATAAAATATTTTCACTGGCGCGTTGCTAGAAAAGGCTGTTTAATTATCAGAGCAGAAAGAAGAATGCATCTGGCAATCAAGTTTTCACAAGTCTATTCATGCTTTTAGTACTGTATTTCAACAAGACCTGTCATAAGGCAGTAAGGGTGAAAATGGTATCTGGTGTGATAACTATTGATATGGTATTTGTACATGTGCTACTAAGCCTGGTGGAAAGATCTGACCCAGCAAATGTAAAACAACTTTCTGGAAAAAAAGAGCTTCTTAAAAAGCAAATTGTTAAGTATGAACATTTGGCTTTATTTCTTGTGCTCCAAATTAGCTACCTACCTAATTTGGGAGTGATTTCAGGGGACTAACGAAATCATTGCACAATTGACCACAGTCCTGGAAATGGGACTGCATTTGGATCTTAGGGGTTTCAGGCAGAACACAGGAAATGCACCCTTTTCCTTAAAAAGTTTCCTTTTCCCTATAATGCTGTAGGGAATGCTATATTTCTTAAACAAGCTTCTGGTGTCTCAGATATCAAAGAACCCTTTATGCATTTTGATAAATAGTTCATGAAAATACTCAAATGGTACCTCAATTAAAAAATATTGAACTTATTTCCTCTGAAACAGAATCATTAGCTTCATGGCATCAACGATAGCTTAAGGCTCACTGCTTTTTCAAACAGTCTTCCAGGCTGCTGGCTTTCTGGACCTCAAAAACTCTTCAAACATGGAGGCTAATCAGACCCTGGCACTAGAGCTTTTCATGTGTCCATCCCCCTTTGCTTTATCAACTCCATCATTACTTCTAAAGGCAGACCGAGTGCTCTTTTTTCCCTTCTCTCTCTCCTTCATCCACACATACGTATATACACACATACACAGAATATTTGAAAGAAGCTACCAACTGCAATCAAAGTTGATATGACCTGTCAACCAGTGAACATCTCATGTTGGTAGATTATCCTATTTTCATATATTGACAGGTATACAGGCTATGAGAACCTATAACATCGTCCAATCATTTTTCAATACCACAAAAATTAATTTAATAAAAAAAATTGTTTCATTTATATTTCACCTTTCTTCTCTGAAGCTTAAGCCAGGTTTCAACATTCTACCCCCATTTCTAACTGTACATGTGATGTATTTTTTTTTACCAGCCGTATATGAAAATATAGGATAATTAAACTTTTTATACACAATAATGGACACTTAGCTCTCATTTTTTTTAAAAAATGTGGAATAAGTAATAGTTTTCTGTAGTGTACTGTAGTGACAATGTTACATGCAACAGGATTACTGTATGCACAATAATGGAAGAATACTGAAATTTTCATAATGGATGAATGGATTATAAGAATATCAAAATCTGCAGAAATATCAAAATTGATCTGTTTGGTCAGAGAAAGGAAATTTTTCAAAAGATTGGAAAACTTATATGGATATTTTGCTGAAAGAAATAAAATGGTGATTTGGAGATTAAGAAAAACAGAAATTAAATGAAGGGACTTGTATAACATCTAAGAAGGAGGAAGGATAATAAGATTGTAATTATCTGTTGAAAAGAAGATAGGAAGTCATTCATATATTTCTTAACTAGTTTTTTTCTCTTTTTATTTTTTGCTCTTTCTTTTCTTTTTTCAATTTGTCTTTTATTCTACAAAAAAACATCTTGATACATATAATACATATGATACATATAATAAAGATAAAAAATATGTGGGCTAACAACCAGAAGATTAAAAGTTCTAGCCCTTCCTTAAGCATCAAAGCCATCTTGGAGACTTTGGGCCAATCACTTTCTCTCAGCCAAACCTTACAGAGTTGCTCTTGACAGGAAAATAGTTGGCAGGACTACATATGTATGCTACCCTGAGTTGCATAAAATAATGGTGGGGACAGCAAATACTTACAAAGTTGATAATCTTATAATTTTGCGAGATGATTTCCCTGATCCCAGATACTCTGTCCATTTTAAATCCATTCAGCTCAAGAAAAGATTGAGGAGGAATACATGTGGCATTATCATGCTGATGCAGAAAGGCTTAGAGAAAATAAAATAAAACTTACAGAACTTATTTTTAATTGGGGCATTATGAGAGTTTTGGGAAAGTATTTGCTTGAAAACAATATTCTGGATTTTTGAGTCCACATTCATGTATGTACAGAGTCTTTCATACAGTAGGAACAAGTCTAATTTTTGTAAACTTGAAGGTGTGGGGCCAACAAATTATAATACACACATATACATAACAGCAGCCTAACATTATTTTTTAAAAAATCTCAAACAACGTTTGTCAAAAAGTAAGAAAAACAGAGTAATTATCCCAAGTACAGGAGAAGCAACTAAGGCTTAAAATGTTAATTCTTGTTTCTCAAATCAATAAGGTGTATCTGCTGATAAGATGTATTAGATTTCTAATCCCTTCCATTGCTATCTCTTTTCCTCTACCAGGCTTATATTTTTGCCCCAACCAATTTGTCCCCTTTTTCCTAGCACTTTTATTAGACTAGTTATGTCGTCTTGCACAATAGATGGAACAGGACCTGAACAGGCAAACCAAAATTACTGAATTAGTAACAAAGCACTGTTTGTGATTAAAGAGCTATAAAGCAGGGGTGTCAAACTCAATTTCATTGAGGGCCGCATCAGCATTGTGGTTGTCCTCGGGGAGCCAGGTGGGTGTAGCCAGGGTGGGTGAGGCCTACTGAGTGGGCATGGATGGAGTGGGTGTGGCCTACTGGATGAGCGTGGCCACCTCTACATCATTCGCATCAATGGTGCCTGTGGGGGCCTGGGCAGGAGTGGGACAGATCTGAGGATCTCTGGCAGAAGGGGGTGGGACCAGGACCACTTCCAGGTGATGATGCATTTCTTCACTCCTCACAAAGGGTGACACCTCCCCAGCATGCACCCAGGGGGCAGGGCTGACACGGCAGGGGCTGGTTCCTTGCTGTTTCCAGACGGCCTTGTGGAGCTAAGACCGAATGTGTTTCAGCATAGATGGCCATCACAAAATTGTACATTGGCTCCCTCCCAGTCGGCCTGGGCTGGGGCCAGGGCCAAGGCAGCGGGGGCCGTTCCCTCACTGTTTCCAGGATGGCTTCACGGGCCACATCCGGCCCCCGGGCCTTGTGTTTGACATGTCTGCTATAAAAGAAAAAGTAGCCAGAAAAAGTCTCATTTTGCATTCTAAGCAAATTTTATTTTAAAAATATAAAAACAGCCCCAATTCTATACTTAAAGCAATAGGCTCAGTCATATCTTTTATCCATTTGAGAATTTTATAATGCCTTATTTGCAACAAGCTAAATACAGTGGGACAAAACATTAAGTTTTGGGGTCAAAAAAGACAATTTCATTTAGTAGATAAATGTTTCAAGTTGAAGTTTGTTTCTCTCACCTCCTAAATTAAATCCTGTGTTACATACAAACATATATTTGTTTCTATCAAAAACAAAAAGTTACAGATTCAAGATTTATGGACCTGCCTGATTCAATATGAAAGCAAATGCTTGTAATAGGGCCAATGTCCCAATTACGTAGAAAAGACAATGGAGATATAAGTCTTACTTCTCAGCTATCATCCAGTTTTAATCTATCATGTTTTTCATACTAGTTCTCCAAGAAGAAAAAAATCTGCCCTAAGGTATAATGGGAGTTCTGTTTTACTAACCATAGTCCAATTACTGATTTGAGGAATCTGCAAAATAACAGAATGAATCTTCTTACACAAATTATTATCTACTTATTTATTTATTTTTTATTTATTTAACACTAACTTGTATGCCGCCCTTCTCCCCACGGGACTCAGGGCGGCTCACAGCACATTAAAACAACACAAAAACATTTCCCCTTTAAAAGCCAATTAAAACCAAATATTTATAGCTGTGACATTATTAAAATCTTTAAAAATTTTCCCTATTTAAAATTCACCCTAGGTCAGTCCCGCTTGCTGAAAAAGCCATGTCTTGAGGGCGCGGCGGAAGGTTAGGAGATCCGGGATCGTCCGGATCTCGGGGGGTAGTTCGTTCCAGCGGGTGGGGGCACCCACAGAGAAGGCCCTCCCCCTGGGGGTCGCCAGCCGACATTGCTTGGCCGACGGCACCCTGAGGAGGCCCGCTCTGTGGGAGCGTACCGGTCTGTGGGAGGGAATCTGTGGCAGAAGGCAGTCTCGGAGATATCCAGGTCCTATGCCATGGAGCGCTTTAAAGGTGGTAACTAACACCTTAAAGCGTACCCGGAAGGCCACTGGCAACCAGTGCAGCTCACGCAGCAGCGGTGTTACATGGGAGCGACGCGTCGCTCCCAACACCGCCCGCGCGGCCGCATTCTGGAAAAGGGGATTAATCCATGATTCTTTATCTAATTCTCAAATTAAAACTTCTTAATAAACTATCCTGCATGTTTTGGTGAATGCACAGATAAGAATAATCCTAAAATATTGTTTATGAGATTATGTAACTAAAACTTTCACACTCTGGCTGCTTAGCTTTGAGCATTTCCTACAGCCCGCCTCCATTTTGTGTTCCACAGTTTGAAAATTAAAAGAGAATATACAGAGTATTGAAATGGTGGCATTGTTGCAAAGTTGCAGAATCTCTGAAATGTTACATCCTTGTTAACACTCTTTTACTAATCCATTTAACCATTTTCATCTAACCAATGAATCTCACCAGATGTTGCTTTCTCATATGTAATGTGCTATTGAAAGATAATAACTTTTGGGAGCCTTTTTTTCCTTTAAATAGAACCTTAAAAAGAGAAATATTTGTTCCATGTGTATTACAGATGGTTTGAATAATTTGTTTTATGCATTTACCATGAGGCTACCACACTTTATTTAGACAAAAAATCCCAACCTTTTTAAAACCCTCCGGGGTACTAATTGGCCCAAGCATGTGAAAGTTATATCCACAAATTCTTACATTAAGTGCATAGTTTGGATATCAGGATTGTTCTTATAAACATATATTTGCCAAAATATGTGAAAGACATTTGTATACTCAAAAAGTTGTGGGAGAAAAGAGTAGAATATTGTCTACATAAGAAATGCAAAATGTTTCAGCAACGATAGTCACAACATATACAGTATTTTCTAAGCATTTTTCAAACTACTCACAGAATTCTCCAGCTCTATTTCATCCACTGAGATTTCAATATTGATGAGAAAGAGTAGTATCTATATATTGCTAACCTGGATGTGCACATTTACAAGAGCTGTAGGGTTTAGGAACTATTTCTTCCTCTACTTGCTAAAGATTTATTTTACTTTTTTTCCTTAAGAGATAAGAGACAGTAACAGAGGAAAGCTGTTACCCCAAAGTATAAAATATAATGCAGAACTCCAATTCTTACTGATGTAACACAGTAATGACAATGTGAGAGACATTTCCTTGCATTATCCTTACCCAGAAATGAGTAGCCCGTTGCATAATTGCTATCAAGATGAAATACAAATATAGATGAAAGTGCAGAATTATTAAGATGTCACAAGAGAGACAGAGAATGAGATAGAGACAAAGACAGAAAGAGAGAGAGAGATCACCATTGTGTAGCCTAGGGACAGGAGTGAATGATCCAGTTGAATATTTACCCTTCACTAAGTAATTTTGAGGCAACCATTCTCACTTAGCCCAACCAACCACACCAGATAACATGGTGAATAGAAATGGAGATAAATCCCACTTTGATGGTCCTTGAGCTCTTGGACAAAAGACAGGACACAAATTAAATCAATAAATAAATGCTCTGATCAACTAATCTTTGCATTAGCTTAACCCAGGGGTCCTCAAACTTGGGCACGGGTCCTCAAATTTGGGCACTTTTAAGACTCCCAGAATTCCCCAGCCAGCATAGGAGTTGAAGTCCACAAATCTTAAAGTGCCCAAGTTTGAGGACCCTGGGTTAACCAATTGCCCAATTGTTATTTTAACCTAGCTATAATTGACCTTCCAACCCAATAAGAAAAAAAAACAACTCAAAAATTACTTTTATCTCCAGAATCTGTTTATTCCTCTACATGTCAGGTTTTTTTTATCAAGGATAACTCTATCATATAAAAGGTTTGTCAAAAGTCTTGAAGAAAACTACACAGTTCCACAGATACCAACGTCCCATTGAGGGATACACACAGACATTGCAGAACGTTTCATTTATATTTTCTTGTACTCTTGTAAGATTTGGCAATTACATGAGATGTTGAATTTGTTTTGCTTTTTTAATGACAAGTAGTCTTAGAAAAGTTTGGTAACACTTGCTTCAAGGACAACGAAAAAGCTGATATCAAAAACTTACCCTGCTGAGCACCAAGGGGCTATCTTTAATATTTTGACTTACTATAAAATTACAAATGAGGATAATCAGTTGCTTAACTATATTTATTTATATTTATTTATAACTATACAGTATTTATTTCTCGCTTGGTTAATCATCTGGTGAATAGAACAGAACAGAACTGAACAGAACAGAATAGAACAGAGCTGGAAGGGACCTTGGAGGTCTTCTAGTCCAGCCCCCCCCCCCCGGTCAAGCAGGAGAACCTATACCATCTTAGACAAGTGACTGTATAGCCTCTTTTTTAAAATCACCAGTGATGGAGCGCCCACGATTTCTGGAGGCAAGCTGTTCCACTGGTTAATTGTCCTCACTGTCAGGAAGTTTCTCCTTAATTCCAGGTTGCTTCTCTCTTTGTTCAGGTAATTCAATGATATTCCTTTGCATCATAATAATCTTAATTTTTATTTTTTTAAAAAAGAGAGATCATATAATCAGCAAGTCAGAAGCAAAGCCTGAAAAAGAAAGAAAAGTTCCCAGTAAATAAATGTCCTACCTTCATTCTTTTAGGCGTCTTTTTGCAAACAAATTTCAGGATTAAGAATCTACATCTTAGCCTCAGTGCAAGGATTAGATTCTGAACCCTGTTTGGACTTTGTCCAGGAGAGTACTGTAATGTACAACTTCTAGCTGCAGCCAATATAAAAATGCTAACTCAAAGTCTACATTGCTAATTGAATGGGTAGAAAGACCCCACCATGAAGGACTCCTTAATTATGGGAAGAATCTCGGAGGCAACTCAGATAAATATCTCTTTTTAAATAGGTATTTTCCCCCCTCCCCATGTTTAACTATGATGAACCCACAGCAAATGATTTAAAGCCCAAAGCACTTCATGCTGCAAAATAGAAACAGCAACAAAAAATAATGCATAGTCAGACTTAGTCTTGCAACAAGAATAAAGGTAGTCCGTGACTTACCACCACAATGGAGCCTAACATTTCTGTTGTTAAGTGAGTTTTGCCCCATTGTATGACCTTTCTTGCCACAGTTGTTAAGTGAATCACTGGAGTTGATAAGTTAGCCTGAGCAGGGGGTTGGACTAGATGACCTCCAAGGTCCCTTCCAACTTTATTATTATTATTATTATTATTATTATTATTATTATTATTATTATTATTATTATTACTATTACTATTACTATTACTATTACTATTACTATTACTATTATTACTATTAAAAGGGGATCACAGCAACGGTCCTAAATATGAGCCAGTTGCCAAGCATCTGAATTTTGATCACATGACCATGAGGATGCTGCAAAGGTTGTCATTGTGAAAAATGGTCATACGTCACTTTTTCAGTGCCGTTGTAACTTTGAACGGTTACTAAATGAACTGTCGTAAGTCGAAAACTACCAGTACATCTGTGGAGACAAAACACCACTGGAATTTATATAAAAAGCACACATACTGTTACTACATTTACACTAACATCCACTAGAATCCTGAGCCAAAATTTCACCAACTTATTTTGGATCAACACATGAAAATTAATTCTTCTTGCCTTGAAAAGAAGTGACATTTCTTTGTTTCTGCTTTCCTGTGTGTAATAATAATATGGTCTATGCCTTTCCACACTCACTTGTAAATGGTTATTGCACTTACACATTCAACATGCCTGCTCTGGAAATCTCCAGCTTCTGATAAATCCATATATTATTATATCTTTCTCTTCAGCTACCAGCACTGTTACTGATACTTATTTGCATACTGCAAACCCACATATTTGGGAACAGAAGGTTTCTGATAACTCTGAATAACTGTATTTATTCTCTAGATCGTTCTGGGTAGATCATTCTAGTCCATGTCAAATTGGGAGAATGTCTGACATAGGTCAGAGGGAAATGGAAAATTCCAGAACTATCTAGAATGTTCCATTCCTGAGATGGAATCCTGAATTGCCCATCCTTACTCTTACTTATTCTGTCTGCATTAAGCCCTTAACAGTCTGGTTTCCTTTCTTATGTTTNAATGAATTTGTAGCTGTAAGATTGGGCTCAGTAACTTGACTTGGGAGGGTCTGCATTCTAAAACAGAGTTCAAATTTTGCATGGAGTTTAAAATACTCAAAAAGAAGTGATTATTCAAGGGTCAAAACCGCATGCATAGAGTGGATATTCTTATGCAGATACAGTCTCTCATGCCTTCAAAGAGCCAAAAAATATACTCCTCCTTTACCATTCACCTGATTTACTCCAGAATGATGACTGCTATACCAGCAATGCTACAGTCACTTGCAAATACAGTATAGTAGTGGCAGAGTCTCCCTGACCCCAAGGCGATTTTAGTATTTCATAAAAAAAGAGAAAAACGTGGTTTTAATTTGCAAGATAAAAGAAACAACTCAGATGCTCTGCCATGCATAAAATATTTTCACTGGCGCGTTGCTAGAAAAGGCTGTTTAATTATCAGAGCAGAAAGAAGAATGCATCTGGCAATCAAGTTTTCACAAGTCTATTCATGCTTTTAGTACTGTATTTCAACAAGACCTGTCATAAGGCAGTACGGGTGAGAATGGTATCTGGTGTGATAACTATTGATATGGTATTTGTACATGTGCTACTAAGCCTGGTGGAAAGATCTGACCCAGCAATGTAAAACAACTTTCTGGAAAAAAAGAGCTTCTTAAAAAGCAAATTGTTAAGTATGAACATTTGGCTTTATTTCATGTGCTCCAAATTAGCTACCTACCTAATTTGGGAGTGATTTCAGGGGACTAACAAAATCATTTCACAATTGGCCACTGTCCTGGAAATGGGACTGCATTTAGATCTTAGGGGTTTTAGGCAGAACACAGGAAATGCACCTTTTTCCTTAAAAAGTTTCCTTTTCCCTATAATGCTGTAGGGAATGCTATATTTCTTAAACAAGCTTCTGGTGTCTCAGATATCAAAGAACCCTTTATTTTGATAAATAGTTCATGAAAATACTCCAATGGTACCTCAATTAAAAAATATTGAACTTATTTCCTCTGAAACGGAATCATTAGCTTCATGGCATCAACAATAGCTTAAGGCTCACTGCTTTTTCAAACAGTCTTCCAGGCTGCTGGCTTTCTGGACCTCAAAAACTCTTCAAACATGGAGGCTAATCAGACCCTGGCACTAGAGCTTTTCATGTGTCCATCCCCCTTTGCTTTATCAACTCCATCATTACTTCTAAAGGCAGACCGAGTGCTCTTTTTTCCCTTCTCTCTCTCCTTCATCCACACTTACGTATATACACACATACACAGAATATTTGAAAGAAGCTACCAACTACAATCAAAGTTGATATGACCTGTCAACCAGTGAACATCTCTCCCGTTGGTAGATTATCCTATTTTCATATATTGACAGGTACACAGGCTATGAGAACCTATAATATCGTCCAATCATTTTTCAATACCACAAAAATTAATTTAATAAAAAATTGTTTCATTTATATTTCACCTTTCTTCTCTGAAGCTTAAGCCAGGTTTCAACATTCTACCCCCATTACTAACTGTACATCTAAGCCACCCTATGGAGATGTACAGAAAAAGATTGGTCTAAAGTCAATGTGTAGGCTTGATGGCTGAGTAGATATTTGTAACAAGATAACATAATCCATTATCCACATCAAGGAACAGTTTCTCAAATATCACATATTTTAAAAATGTCCCCATTATGGACACTGACTTATAAAGAATCAAAAATGTTATCTAGTGCAATCCTGGCTACATCAACCTTGCTCATCCTAACCCTGTCCAAGTATATTGAGATTTCAGTTCTCAGGATTCCATTCTGCTTTGGGTGCTGGCTTATGTTAAGGAAGAATGGTCTAGCCTAGGAGTAATTTGGTGATGTATTTTTTTACCAGCCATATATGAAAATATAGGATAATTAAACTTTTTATACACAATAATGGACACTTAGCTCTCATTTTTAAAAAAAAATGTGGGATAAGTAATAGTTTTCTGTAGTGTACTGTAGTGACAATGTTACATGCAACAGGATTACTGTATCAAACTCAATTTCATTGAGGGCTGCATCAGCATTGCGGTTGTCCTTGGGGAGCTGGGTGGGTGTGGCCAGGGTGGGTGTGGCCTGCTGAGTGGGCGTGGCCACCTCTACATCATTCGCGTCAATGGTGCCTGTGGGGGCCTGGGCAGGAGTGGGTCAGATCTGAGGATTCTGGCAGAAGGGGGTGGGACCAGGACCACTTCCAGGTGATGATGCATTTCTTCATTCCTCACAAAGGGTGACACCTCCCCAGCATGCACCCAGGGGGTAGGGTTGACACGGCAGGGGCTGGTTCCTTGCTGTTTCAGACGGCCTTGTGGAGCTAAGACCGAATGTGTTTCAGCATAGATGGCCACCACAAAATTGTACATTGGCTCCCTCCCAGTCGGCCTGGGCTGGGGCCAGGGCCAAGGCAGCGGGGGCCGTTCCCTCACTGTTTCCAGGATGGCTTCACGGGCCACATCCGGCCCCCGGGCCTTGTGTTTGACATGTCTGCTATAAAAGAAAAACTAGCCAGAAAAAGTCTCATTTTGCATTCTAAGCAAATTTTGTTTTAAAAATATAAAAACAGCCCCAATTCTATACTTAAAGCAATAGGCTCAGTCATATCTTTTATCCATTTGAGAATTTTATAATGCCCTATTTGCAACAAGCTAACTACAGTGGGACAAAACATTAAGTTTTGGGGTCAAAAAAGACAATTTCATTTAGTAGATAAATGTTTCAAGTTGAAGTTTGTTTCTCTCACCTCCTAAATTAAATCCTGTGTTACATACAAACATATATTTGTTTCTATCAAAAACAAAAAGTTACAGATTCAAGATTTATGGACCTGCCTGATTCAATATGAAAGCAAATGCTTGTAATAGGGCCAATGTCCCAATTACGTAGAAAAGACAATGGAGATATAAGTCTTACTTCTTAGCTATCATCCAGTTTTAATCTATCATGTTTTTCATACTAGTTCTCCAAGAAGAAAAAAAGCTGTCCTAAAGTATAATGGGAGTTCTGTTTTACTAACCATAGTCCAATGACTGATTTGAGGAATCTGCAAAATAACAGAATGAATCTTCTTACACAAATTATTATCTACTTAGCCTTGGAAAAGGGGATTAATCCATGATTCTTTATCTAATTCTCAAATTAAAACTTCTTAATAAACTATCCTGCATGCTTTGGTGAATGCACAGATAAGAATAATCCTAAAATATTGTTTATGAGATTATGTAACTAAAACTTTCACACTCTGGCTGCTTAGCTTTGAGCGTTTCCTACAGCCCGCCTCCATTTTGTGTTCCACAGTTTGAAAATTAAAACAGAATATACAGAGTATTGAAATGGTGGCATTGTGGCAAAGTTGCAGAATCTTCACTCTCTGAAATGTTACATCCTTGTTAACACTCTTTTACTAATCCATTTAACCGTTTTCATCTAACTAATGAATGTCACCAGATGTTGCTTTCTCATATGTAATGTGCTATTGAAAGATAATAGCTTTTTGGAGCCTTTTTTTTTTCTTTAAATAGAACCTTAAAAAGAGAAATATTTGTTCCATGTGTATTACAGATGGTTTGAATAATTTGTTTTATGCATTTACCATGAGGCTACCACACTTTATTTAGACAAAAAATCCCAACCTTTTTAAAACCCTCCGGGGTACTAATTGGCCCAAGCATGTGAAAGTTATATCCACAAATTCTTACATTAAGTGCATAGTTTGGATATCAGGATTGTTCTTATAAACATATACTGTATTTGCCAAAATATGTGAAAGACATTTGTATACTCAAAAAGTTGTGGGAGAAAAAAGTAGAATATTGTCTACATAAGAAATGCAAAATGTTTCAGCAACGATAGTCACAACATATACAGTATTTTCTAAGCATTTTTCAAACTACTCACAGAATTCTCCAGCTCTATTTCATCCACTGAGATTTCAATATTGATGAGAAAGAGTAGTATCTATATATTGCTAACCTGGATGTGCACATTTACAAGAGCTGTAGGGTTTAGGAACTACTTCTTCCTCTACTTGCTAAAGATTTATTTTACTTTTTTTCCTTAAGAGATAAGAGACAGTAACAGAGGAAAGCTGTTACCCCAAAGTATAAAATATAATGCAGAACTCCAATTCTTACTGATGTAACACAGTAATGACAATGTGAGAGACATGTCCTTGCATTATCCTTACCCAGAAATGAGTAGCCCGTTGCATAATTGCTATCAAGATGAAATACAAATATACTTCTACTGGACTGGCCAACCAATAAATTCAAATAAATAATAGAAAGACAAAAGGGGACATATACTTGAATACAGTTTACTGTACACATAATAGATGCATATAGATGAAAGTGCAGAATTATTAAGATGTCAGAAGAGAGACAAAGAATGAGATAGAGACAAAGACAGAAAGAGAGAGAGAGATCACCACTGTGTAGCCTAGGGACAGGAGTGAATGATCCAGTTGAATATTTACCCTTCACTAAGTAATTTTGAGACAACCATTCTCACTTAGCCCAACCAACCACACCAGATAACACGGTGAATAGAAATGGAGATAAATCCCACTTTGAGGGTCCTTGAGCTCTTGGACAAAAGACAGGACACAAATTAAATCAATAAATAAATGCTCTGATCAACTAATCTTTGCATTAGCTTAACCCAGGAGTCCTCAAACTTGGGCACGGGTCCTCAAACCTGGGCACTTTAAGACTTGTGGACTTCAACTCCCAGAATTCCCCAGCCAGCATGGGAGTTGAAGTCCACAAGTCTTAAAGTGCCCAAGTTTGAGGACCCTGGGTTAACCAATTGTCCAATTGTTATTTTAACCTAGCTATAATTGACCTTCCAACCCAATAAGAAAAAAATAACAACTCAAAAACTACTTTTATCTCCAGAATCTGTTTATTCCTCTACATGTCAGGATTTTTACCAAGGATAACTCTATCATATAAAAGGTTTGTCAAAAGTCTTGAAGAAAACTACACAGTTCCAGAGATATCAACGTCCCATTGAGGGATACACACAGACATTGCAGAACGTTTCATTTATATTTTCTTGTACTCTTGTAAGATTTGGCAATTACATGAGACGTTGAATTTGTTTTGCTTTTTTAATGACAAGTAGTCCTAGAAAAGTTTGGTAACACTTGCTTCAAGGACAACGAAAAAGCTGAGACCAAAAACTTGCCCTGCTGAGCACCAAGGGCCTATCTTTAATATTTTGACTTACTATAAAATTAGAAATGAGGATAATCAGTTGCTTAACTATATTTATTTATATTTATTTATAACTATACAGTATTTATTTCTCGCTTGGTTAATCATCTGGTGAATAGAACAGAACAGAACTGAACAGAACAGAACTGAACAGAACAGAGCTGGAAGGGACCTTGGAGGTCTTCTAGTCCAGCCCCCCCCCCCCCCGGTCAAGCAGGAGAACCTATACCAGTGATGGCAAACCTTTTAGAGACCGAGTGCCCCAAACTGCAATCCAAAACCCACTTATGCATCGTTGAGTGCCGGGTGGGTGTGGCCCATTGGCTGGGCCAAATGGGTGGGCGTGGCCAATTGGGTGGGCGTGGCTGTGGTGGTAATGGCAGACTGGGTGGGACTAAAAAGTTCAATCAATCAATTCCAACTTTGCAAGATCTTTTTTTCCCCGCGAGAAGTTGAAATTGACTGACTGATTGAACGTTTTTTTTTTTGCACACGGCGGCGGAGGTCTAAAGCAAAAAGGTTTTATAAAACAAAGCTGAAGGCCTAGGACTGGGACGACGGTGCGCGTGCCTACAGAGAGGGCTCTGAGTGCCGCCTCTGGCACCCGTGCCATAGGTTCGACACCACTGGGCTATACCATCTCAGACAAGTGACTGTATAGCCTCTTTTTTAAAATCACCAGTGATGGAGCGCCCACGATTTCTGGAGGCAAGCTGTTCCACTGGTTAATTGTCCTCACTGTCAGGAAGTTTCTCCTTAATTCCAGGTTGCTTCTCTCTTTGTTCAGGTAATTCAATGATATTCCTTTGCATCATAATAATCTTAATTTTTATTTTTTTTAAAAGAGAGATCATATAATCAGCAAGTCAGAAGCAAAGCCTGAAAAAGAAAGAAAAGTTCCCAGTAAATAAATGTCCTACCTTCATTCTTTTAGGCGTCTTTTTGCAAACAAATTTCAGGATTAAGAATCTACATCTTAGCCTCAGTGCAAGGATTAGATTCTGAACCCTGTTTGGACTTTGTCCAGGAGAGTACTGTAATGTACAACTTCTAGCTGCAGCCAATATAAAAATGCTAACTCAAAGTCTACATTGCTAATTGAATGGGTAGAAAGACCCCACCATGAAGGACTCCTTAATTATGGGAAGTATCTCGGAGGCAACTCAGATAAATATCTCTTTTTAAATAGGTATTTGCCCCCCTCCCCATGTTTAACTATGATGAACCCACAGCAAATGATTTAAAGCCCAAAGCACTTCATACTGCAAAATAGAAACAGCAACAAAAGGTAATGCATAGTCAGACTTAGTCTTGCAACAAGAATAAAGGTAGTCCGTGACTCCCCACCACAATGGAGCCTAAAATTTCTGTTGTTAAGTGAGTTTTGCCCCATTGTATGACCTTTCTTGCCACAGTTGTTAAGTGAATCACTGGAGTTGATAAGTTAGTAACAGGGTTGTTAAGTGAACCTGGCTTCCCCATTGACTTTGCTTGTTGGAAGGTCACAAAAGGGGATCACAGCAATGGTCCTAAATATGAGCCAGTTGCCAAGCATCTGAATTTTGATCACATGACCATAGGAATGCTGCAAAGGTTGTCATTGTGAAAAATGGTCATAAGTCACTTTTTCAGTGCCATTGTAACTTTGAACGGTCACTAAATGAACTGTCGTAAGTCGAAAACTACCAGTACATCTGTGGAGACAGAACACCACTGGATTTTAAATAAAAAGCACACATACTGTTACTACATTTACACTAACATCCACTAGAATCCTGAGCCAAAATTTCACCAACTTATTTTGGATCAACACATGAAAATTAATTCTTCTTGCCTTGAAAAGAAGTGACATTTCTTTGTTTCTGCTTTCCTGTGTGTAATAATAATCTGGTCTATGCCTTTCCACACTCACTTGTAAGTGGTTATTGCACTTACACATTCAACATGCCTGCTCTGGAAATCTCCAGCTTCTGATAAATCCATATATTATCATATCTTTCTTTTCAGCTACCAGCACTGTTACTGATACTTATTTGCATACTGCAAACCCACATATTTGGGAACAGAAGGTTTCTGATAACTCTGAATAACTGTATTTACAGAGATCTAGCAAGACCCATCTAGTAAGATCAGGTACAGTTTAACCCTCTTACAGACTGTATCCAGTCTCCCTTTACCTTTTAAGGTCTTGATAGATCTTACAAGGTAAGGACTCTACCTTAGGACTTAACGGGTAGGAATGAGAATGAATAAGACAGACGTAATTCGGGAATTGTCAGACCAAAGGAAAGAATACAAAAGTATTCACATTCCATCACTTTATAAGCCAAATGTTAATATAGCCAGTAGCATTCTATTCCTATAAGTCCAAGCATTAGAAGCAGAATACATTTTATTGGGACACAGAGTTTAAAAGAAATCTAACCCATGAAGAAATAAAGTAAAGCAAAATTAGACAGAATTCTTAAGGATATTTTTGAATTATGTCTTTCACATATCTCTTCTATGGATATCTTTCAAAGATATCATTCATTCCATTCAAAAACAAATGTAGAAGGGGGCCATTTTGATGAAACCTATCTAAATTACCCAATATTTTGTGAGCTATTCATCTGTTATGGAAGGACTATGCCCAGTTAATATCCTCTTCAGCTTAATTAGTGCTCTTGCGCAATTACTTTTGTCAATTTTTTACACAATTTCAAAATATCATCCATTTTTCATAGTAGTGGCATTTCTTTAAAAAAACACCTGAAAATGTAGACATTTAGCTATTATTTATACGTGTTTTTACTCTTTCTAGAATATTTGCATTTATCTTTGAGTCAATAACAATGTTACAGTATTCCAAGAAAGGTGGAAATTAATGAGTAGAGTAGATCAAGACATTTCATAAGATGGTTTATAAAAATCAAATTCTTCACTCGCTCCTGTAGTTCCACTCTGCAAAGAGGCCACCACTCTGTTTGTTATCACTGGAAGCATAGGACAAGGACACCTACTCAATTACTTTCTTCACATAGCTTTAAAAGAGATCCCTAATTCTGGTGACAAGATGAAACAGATATACCTTCCATCCCATTTCCAAAGTATTTCTTGATGAAAAAAGGAAGCATTGTTCTCTACAAGATCTTAATTTATCTAACGCGGTTTTATTTGCTTGGACGTGGCACAAAGTAGTTAACTATCACTATGGCAAACATGAAGTGTGCTTTCAATTTGTAAAGCTGTCACTTTCTGATTTTAAATTGTCTCAGCAAAAAACATACGAAAAAGGAACACCGTTTCCCTTTGTGAGGTAGCTCCTAGATTAATTGGTTTCCTGGGTGAGATAACCAGTTAACAGGAATACTGGAATCAAATTGTTCTCTATTGCCCAATTTCATTGCTGAAATTTTCTATATGAACTCAAAATACAGGATGAAATGTCAGAAAGACTGAATCAACCATTCTCCTTTCTGAAGCAGATAATTATCATAGTTTCAATTTCTCAACTTCCCCAATCATACCTATGTAAACATAAGAAAATAAGCTCAGGGCATGATGGGAGATTGGGAGACCTATCAGA
>NW_015386922.1:493847-495422 GCF_001527695.2 Protobothrops mucrosquamatus | reverse complement strand
AGCAGATGCTAGTATAAACACCATCATCATCCCTAACATCCCTTCCAATGTCCCTGACTATTCCCTGCTGGAAGATAGGGATATGTATGGAATACAGAATACAGAAGAATAGAGGATAGAATATTTCCCCTGAAGAAGAAATGGGAAAAAATCTTAAGGAAGGCAGAAACCAGCCCTAGTTTCCCCAGGCAGAAACTGAGTAGGCCAGCTTTTAGAAATGCAGATTTGGTAATCCATTCAGGAAGACTGGGGCCATGAAGGCTGGAGCTAATGAAATAAGAAAAACAAAGACTCCTAAAATCTACATCCCCCACCCAGTTTCAAGGACAGGATATGACCTCCAAGCCTCCAAGTCAGGCAACAATAATTAGAATACCAAAAGGGCACAGGTCAAAGTACATTGCACAGGAACAGGCACCTCAAATACAAAGCCCCCCAAAAGATATAAAAACTCATCTACTCTCAACTCCATTTTATCAGCCACCCCAGAAACATGCTGCTGTCACTGAAGTTTCTGACAACTAAATAAAGAGACCTCCTTTCCAAAATGCAGCCTGCCTTTTACAGCGTCCTCCCAGCTTGGAACAGGACCTGATTTTAGATTAGATTAGATTAGATAACCTTTATTGTCATTTATTATATGTTGTGGGCACAATGGCACATATTAAGAATGAAATTTAGTTGCTTGCTCTCAAAGTGTACACATACATAACACACATATACTATATGTTGTATATACTATATACAACATATGTATAGACCTATACCAGGGGTCCCCAACCCCTGGTCCGTGGACCAGTACCAGGCCGCAGCATGCCAGCAACCAGTCCGCACAAACAAGCAAAGCCCCATCCGTGGGATGCAGGCAGTACACAAAACCACCACTGGTCCGCAGAAAAACTTCTCTCCACGTAACTGGTCCCTGGTGCCCAAAAGGTTGGGGACCACTGACCTACACCCTTACATATAAGTAACATATAAATATTAATCACTGTCCATCTTGAATACATAACGGAAGGAGGAAGCTTTAGAGTTCGCAAGGTTAATAATGTATGGAACAAAATTGTGGCTGAATCTGGATGTTCTGCTTTGGATACCACCTGTTTCCTTCTAACAATTGTATCTCCATCATTCCTTTTCCCATTATCATACTTACCCACACTGGATAGCTCCATATTTTCATACTGCAGGATTATGGCTGCATTTATGTTGTTTTATACCAAGTTACAAAATCTTATTCAGGTGATCCTATATGTCTCCTGGTCTTGGCTCTCTAGCACAGATCATGACAACCTGCTGCACTATAGATGCTTTATGTACTTAAACCCCTATCATCTTCAGCCAACAAAGCCAACAGTAAGAGTCTGCAAAATTGGCTTAAATATATCTGGCTTTTGCAAGATAGTTCATACTGGTTATAAGATCATTGACACACTGTGAATTCAAAATATATTTTCCAGTTGGCCTGTTTGTTAATTTTCAATATATCAAACTGATTAATATAAGGAAATATACCTACAGTATAAATACATAGTATTAGTAATGAAAAAAAATGCCTCAAAATTTTTGCCATGA
>NW_015386922.1:471142-493214 GCF_001527695.2 Protobothrops mucrosquamatus | reverse complement strand
AAAAAAAATGTGACTAATTGCTCAAAAGTCTTCTTCCTTAATTTTGTGGGGAAAAAGGGCACTCAAATATTAACAGAGAACATATATCAACAATCTATATTAAGTGTATAGTAGATTTTCTTCTGGTATAAAATGCCAATTATTTTGACTAGTACCAGGGCAAAATGCCCTTAGTTCAAGTCTTTATACATCCAAATACTGGGATATGTTGAAAAATACCGAGTTGTGTTTACAATCCTGTTGATTTCAGCCTAACATCTGACAATGATGGACTAGATCCAACCCTTATAACTTCCATTTCAACATCTGAATTGCATCTCTGACAGCAAGTAACTCCAGGCAATTCTCTAAGTTAAACTTATGTGCGTAATATATGGAACAATAAGCACAGTAGGGAGGAAGAAGAGGCATAAATGTACTGACTTCATTTTAGGAAACAAGATAAAAGTTACATCTTTAACCAGGGTAGATTTGATTTAAATCACTAATAAAAAGACTTGATTTAAATCAACTCAATTCAATTCAAAAAACTTTTTAAAAAATAATCAATTATTATCCACCCTGTCTTCAACATTACTTTCCACTGTTTTATCGAATTAAGTCATAGAAGTTTGTTATCTGAAATATTGTGCAGTTAATATCAATTTAATTGATTTTTCTAAAATCCCTAGCATCAATGGCGAACAGTCTATATAATAAATATTAAGGTTAATAAATAATCCTATCAGCTTATTATGTAGGAGGGGACAACTGTAGAAATCAGGGGCATAAAAATAGGAACTGAGAGGGGAGATCATGCCAAGGGGTCAGACTGTTAAACATGGCCACTAAGGACACATCTTTCAGGAAGTATTAGAGTAGATTTTTATTCATTTCTGTCTTAAGCTGATTCTGTTCTATGTGTCTAGCTCTGTTCCTAGAATTGCATGGTATGGAAAAATAGGGTCCTTTGGGTTGCAGACAGAAACTGAAGAGCAACAAGTGGTCCTTGTCCCTATGGACAGTCTCATCTCATCCCTTGCCTTCTAGAAGTATTTTGCCCAGGTAGGGTTTGTAGAAATCAATGTAAACAGTCTTGACTATTTTTAGAACCATCGAGCAAAATATGAATGAGACTAGATTCTTCTTTTAGTTTTTCTGCCATTATAAAGATTCCTTCTCAAGTCAAATAGCTTAAAATGTTAAAATGAGGCAACAGCTTTCTTATAAGCAAATAATTCCATGGAATACAAGTTTATCTCATATTTTCTTTTCTTTTTTTGGGGGGGGGGGAGGGATTGCATTCCAAAGACAAAAACTGCAGTAATGTAAGTAGGAGCCAGATTTTTCAGGATAAGCCTACCAACGTTTCCAAAAGTGTGATCCAGCTAAAGTTAACTCCCAAATTATTGCTTGACTGATTTGATTGGAGCTGCTGGATGGAATTTAAATCAATCCTATCACTGCTGTTTAGTTTCTGCCAGTTCATATCCATTCTATGTTCTTGCTTTTGCTTATTAAATTTCTACTCATTTGCACATAAGATTTATATTTATTTTATCTACTCTTTTAGATTTAACATATTAGATATCATTGTCTAAATGTTTATATAAGCCTCTTTCACGGAAAATAATCATGCTGCTCTAAAGACAGCATGTGCATTTTAAAATAAACAAATGAAGTTTCAATCTAAGAACTGTCACCCAAGTTCGCTTGTCGTGCTTTCCTCCTTCCTTTTACATCATCCTTTTTACAGCAGGAAGGCAGTGTGCAGAAGCTGCCACATTTATAAACTTTGTAAACCCCAAACAAAAATAAGCATGTCATGCATGCCCTTTAATATGTGAACTAATGTGCACTTTTTATACTTCAATAATTGCAAAACATATTCAAGTGCAGTCGTTTACAGAACAGGAGCATTGTTTAATCCAGTAATTGCAAGCCCTTTGCTTCCAAAGGAGGTGGGGAACTCAACCGCCAGCTGTCCCTCTCCTTTACATCTGCTTCTCAACAGGAAACCTGTTAAAAGGCTATTAAAATCTTAAGGTAACAGCCCTTGTAAGGCTCTGAAAAGCCAGTGCAGCAATTTGCTGTTTGTGTCTCGAATAGGAGCCATTTCCTTTGCCCGTACTGCAAACAGCTTCTGTCAGGAGCTGTGAAAATCAATTCTGCAATAAAGAGAGTAAAATGAGCTGGGGGATGCAGTTCTGCCTTCAGGGCCAACCAACACAGGGGAGCCTCCTTCTGGGCATACAAAGCATCTACAAGCCCTGATCCCCAAAGGCTGCATGAAACAAATAACAGTCAGGTGCTATTAATATCTTCCAACTGAGTATCACAGGAGAATTGGCTCAGGAAAGCCAGAATCACCACAACGTGCAGCGGACTCTGCGGGAAGTCTTGCCAAACAGGGAGGGGCTGGCTGAATGTTTGGCTTCATTTGCCTCTTTTATGTTTAGGATTATAGTAATTGCTGAGGATGCCTTTTCTTCCAAATGAGACTATTCAGATATCTTTAACACCAATAAAGCATTGCTGTACATTGCTTGAAGGAGAAGATTACTGACAACAATAGTACGTGTACTGCACAAAATCCGGTTGCTGACGTTAATGACAAATGCCTCCTATGCTGCAGGCACATAATAAATATTACTGTATTTTACTGGAAGGATTTTCAATTGCCCTGTCCAGGGTCAGAATTAAGAACAGCCACACCTGCTTAAAAGAGAACAACTAGAAAAAAATGGTATTTTTGAAGATGTAACAGAAAGATCAATGGGAAAAAATATTCCTTTTGTGTTCCAATTAGAATGTTTCCTTGGCTTTTAATTGTTTTTCTGTTACATAAAGACGGGGTCTTGCATAACTTCTTATTAAGTTCAGGTTTTATCCCTTTCTTGTAAATGAGGATTGTACCACCCAGGATCTCTATCCAAGCAGGCAAAGAAAGTTGCTACAGTTAGAATTTACTATTCCCCCATTCCCTTAAAGCAGTTTTGGACCCATATGGTTCCTTCTTTGATTAGACAGCTTATATCTTTAAGGGGTTCAATTGTAAGAAAGTCCAAAAAGATTTGCTGCAAAATTTGGCTCCAAACAGTGAATTAACATTGTTGAGAATATGTAATATATATTTTGGTTCTTGTATTTTTCTATCTCTGATTATGAATTTGTATGAAATATAAAGTATACTTTGGAAGTCAGCTTGCCCAGTTATCTCTGAGTTGGCTGAATGTTAAAGGGACCCAAGGGATAACTGCTATGCTTGTGAAGTTGCTGTCCTCGGTATATGTATGTTACTGTGACTGGTTGGTTTTTTTATTGACTTTTTAAATGTTATTAGTGGCTCAGGATTGCTGTTTATGAGGTGGGTACCCTTGAAAATTTACTGAAATAATACATAAAACCTACTCTATTCTGGTTAAAACGGCAACAATTCCAGCCAAATCAGGCTGGATTGTTAAGAAACAGTGTGTACAATTGGGAGACTATGCTTTGTTAACAACCTAGAAAAAACTAATGGGTTTCCTAAATACCTTACGTGCTGTTTTGTGTTGGACACAGTTTGCAAAAACAAAACCTAATTCTGTTACATGTTCTGGCTGATATAAAAACAGAATGAATTTAGGGGCCAATTGCTCCAAGACTGGTGAACATCTTGAATCCTTTTCTTTCCTCAGCAGTTCCAAGGATGACATATCCCATCAATCTGCCTAACCCCAATCTTCCCAGTGCCTTTCCTTCTCTCTCTCCCATGCTTCCTTTCAGATGCCAGAAATGTCCTTGGCTGTTTCACACTCTTACCTCCATCTACTTTGACCCAGAACAATCACATTTCAATCCACGTTGGGAATAAAACAGCATAATTTCTTTCTCTAGATAAATCACAACATCTGAAACATATATTCTTCTGTTTGTCAAAATAACTGTTCTTTACATAAAACAGTCTCTACACAGAGTAACTTCCATATCCTTAATGTTAAATGTATATACATAATTACCGAAGAAGTACATAAGCTGGGAACTCCTGCAAATGTTGGTTTTAGTATGGGCAGAAATAAACAACCAGTTACTATTTCAGCTGCTACCAACCCAAGAAGGAATGGCTCCTAATCATTTACATAGAATGCTCAGGAAATAAGATGCAAAATAATTTAAACTGTTTATTATAAATGGAACTTCCATTTGATAGGAGACTGTTAATGCATTTTAAAAACAAAATATGAAAAGCAAAGAATATGCAATAGATCCTTCCCTTAATACATGCTTTCTAACTGATATTTAAAATATCAGGAAAGTCTGCAAAGAGATTATATTATAATAAATTCAGCTTCAGCTTTACATGAAAGACATACCCAACAGGTTTGTTATTTCAAGATTTAATTGTGCCTGGTACTAGTCTATGCTAAAATTAAGTACATGTGGGAAAATCCTCTCTACGCTTTTCTAAATTGGAGACTTTGAGCCTCTGCAACACTTGAGGGGGTGTACTGTCAACTACTAAACATTTGTTTTTGTTTTTCTAACCTTTAAAAAAAACAATGAAACATGGAGGCAAATTATAGGAGGCAGAGTGTTATTCAGGGAACCTCCAAAGCCCTACATTTTATAGAAATACTTTTTAAAAGAGTATCTTCCTTTCTAAACTTCATTGATTTTTAATGTACTTGCAGGTACAGTGATGAAAGACAGCTTTATTTATGATGTAATAATGAGGACCCAGATTGTTGAGGGCAATATGCTGACTCTGTAAACCACTTAGAGAGGGCTGTAAAGCACCGTGAAGCCCGTATACAAGTCTAAGTGCTATTGCTATAATTTCAATGTCTTTGAGTGTGTGCATGCATGTGTTGTGGATGGCTTACAAAGATTAAACAACAAATAATATAAACAATGGGTACAACTAAAATGATCCTGCTGGAGAAAAACATCACATTTAACTATAATTGCTAATTCAACATTGGGCTCACACAACATCTTAGCCCACTGCATCAGAAGGACTCTGGTATTTAAGACTCTATTGAAGACAGCAGAATCAACATTAGATGGCCCTTGGGGTGAATGCTATTCCAGAAGGCAGATAAAGTGAGGAGAGGACATTCTCCTGAGTTTCATATGATGACACTGTTTAATAAACAGAATTCAAAGCAAGTCAACTTTTTAAAAACTTACTGAACAGGTGGATACAACGATACATGGCTCTGCAAAGATCCTGGTGGAATTCAAGTTGCTGTTTTAAACCCCTCCATGGTATGGGAACAGGTTATTTGAGAGACTGCGTCTTCCATGTACCCATCCCATCAGGTCAAGCAGGATGGTATGATGTAGGTCCCTTCTACTAAGAAGGTGTATCTGATGGGATCCAGATAGTGTGCCTTTTCTGCTGTGGGTCCTGCTCTATGGAAAATAATTCCCTCTGAGATGGGATCTGCCTTGCCTTCTGAAAAGTCCTCAGGATATGGTTTTTCCATTAGCCTTGAGGGTCTCATGGTGAACTCACACTATGGTTGTATAATGTTAAGTGACAGTTGTCTCTCCCACTATCTTGACTTTTTTTTGTTTTTTTTGCTTTTACTTAGTAATTTATATTATTATTTTATGTTCAAACATGAAAGAAAGTCACATTTGTGTCACTATATAAATTTGTTAAATAAATAAATACAAACATTATGAATAGGGCTTCCCAGTCCAGGAAAGCATACAATTGGTATACCAGATACTTCTGTGCAAAGACCACAGCTGCTACTAGCTCCTTGAGTTAAGGAAAAACTTTACACTGCTGTGCAGATCACCTTGTTTACTTTGCAATGATGTTCAAATTATCTTTGTCTTTTCTGTATAATTTATTTTGATACAACAAATATGGACATATCCTTAAATGGACATATCCTTAAATAAGCTATAGCTTATTGGATTTTTATCCCACATTTATTACACTACAAGTAATTCAAGGTAGCAAACATACATAATGATATTCCTTCCTCCTCCTGTTCTCCCCTCACAACAACAACCCTGTGAATTGGTTGGGTTCAGAGTGAGTAACTGGCCCAAAATTATTCAGCTGGCTTTCATGACTAAGGTGGAACTAGAATTTCTAGTTTCCTAGTTTCTAGGCTAGTGCCTTAACCATTACATCAAACTTTCTCAGAAAGGAGCAGCTGGCCATACAATTAAACCCCAGAACTATATTCCTTGTGAGAAGGACAATTTAAACAAATCCTGGAATAAAAAATGGTGTTTGTAAATAAACTATTGAAGTTCAAAGTCAGATGTTATTTGCCAAAGTATACGAACACTCCTGATAGGATACATCTCACTTCAATATACTTCTTCCAGGATAATATGGCACAATCTGTGATCATTATATATGAAGCAGTGAATCCTACCTTGGATAAATACTGTACTAACATCAACATAATTTTTCCTTTGTTACAAAACAACATACAGATTTTTCAGGCCTCTTAAGTAATATAATAGTGTACTGTTTAATATAGAAGAGGAAAATTTTCACTAATTCAGATAGCGTTGGTCTGTATCCTCCACTATTGCTGATCACTGACAAAACTGATTAAGGCTGATAGGAATGATAGTGCAATAAAATCAAGAGGGACATTTATTCTCTAGACATGTGTTAGCTACTAAGAACACAATATAGTTCCATGGAGACTGGAACTATATGACAGTTTCACCCTGAAATTCAGAAACCTTTTAGATACTTCTACCTTCATTATAGAGAACATTCTACCTATAGCTATAAGAATGCTAATCTACTGAGCTGTTGTCTAGTTACTGCCAGACAACACTGTTATTACTTGTAACATAGAAATCTGCCAAAAGCATAAACATCTTCAAATTATCCTCTGGATAATAAAACATGACCAATTTTCTCTCTGTGAAAGGGGCATGTGAAATAAAATAATACTGTAGATTTAGCAGTTAGACACACTATGACTAACCCAGGCAGTTTTATTCACTGATTCCTTCTGCAAGTTCAGTGTGATCATATACTATTAAGATGCACTCTGTGCGCAAATTCTAATATAGGCTCCTGTCAGTGTGAAACACTGTAGAATAATAATGTTTACATCCCTACACATACTCACATTAAAAACTGCTTCTTTGCTGCATCTTGTCAATGCATGCATATTTATTATTAATACCCAGGAAGTGAATAATCAAACCAGAAAGATTCCTTCTCTAAAAGGTCATGCAGCTTCTTTGGATGAATTTGTTTAAGAGTTGCTCAGAAATTTCAGACTTGGTCAAAGAAATTAAAATTAATGGAAATTTCTGGCTGGGGAGTGTATGGGAAAATATGTAATATGAAAAAAGTCTTTTTTAGCATAGGGTAAGAAAATTTAATGAAGTCCATACTTCATGCATATTTATTCAAATATCTCCCTTTTAAACTCTTACATATGGATCCAGAAGATTTGCGGTTTTCACTGGCTGAACAGTCTCGTACCCCAATACTAATAATTCCTCCTAGTCATTCTGAGAACTTTATTCATCATTCAGAGATCCAATCTTCTTCTGAATAAGAAGATTCTAAAAAAATTGTTTCCACTGTAACTTATGTATATTATGGCAGATATCCACTTGGTTGTTTTTGTATCATTTTAAATATTCTTAATTTTAATCATGGTAGCACTGCACCCCAGTGGGAAGATGCATAATAAATATTTTTGTTGTTGCTTATTTGAATTAGGGTTCTCCAAATCTAGATGCCATCCAGATGAACTTCATTTCCCAGAATTCCCATTTAAAAGGGCAGTACTTTCTGGAGATGACTGAAATTCAAGGTATCTGGAAGACTCTAAAGTGGAGCAGATGGAACAAAAGTATTATTATCTCAAGCCAATTACACAAAGAGAAGTATAGTACACTAGCATATACTAACTAGTCTAGCCTAAAGAACAGACCAACATTCTAATTATGTGCCAAGGGGAAGAAGAATAAACTCCAGAGTCTGCTAGGACACCTTATTAAAATGGAGAAACGGCCGAAGTAAGTAGTAAGGATAATCTGAAATCTAATATTTCAATGAAAGTGTAAATTGCTGCACTAGAAAAATAAACACCAATCTTCTAGTGGTATAACATAATTTTAAGTACACAGCTTGTTATTTCAACAAATATTTAATTACATGAATATTTATGCTACAGAAGAGAATATCAGATTAGCATCTATAGCATTGTACTCTATTTAGCTATCAAAAAAATTATATATATAAAAAAACTAGTCAAGAGCTGTGTGATTCTTTCAGGGTCCAGAGTCATTCTAGAAAACAGCAGGTAGCCATTTGAAAAACAAATTGTCCAGATTACTTGTTGATTACTTGTCACAAGACTTGCAATTTGCAGGTAACTGTACAGTCAATCAAAACTGAAAGTCAATTGGTAATATAAATGAAATTAATATGTATTTATTATAGAGAATGGCCCAGCTTTCTAGCAAAATACTTGTCCTATTTGGTCTTTAAACATCACCAAGTCTCTAGAATAATACAAGATACCTTAAGATGAAATAAGATGGAAAGTAGCTGTAAAAGTGTTTGGATATGTTAGAATTTAGTGGGGGACAAAACATTCTTATCAATACTTAAGAGTATTTTGTTTTTTGTTTTGCTTAGAAGAAAAATATAGCTGTATAAAATACACAATTTGAGTGGTGGGTATAAAGCACTGAATGGAAGCATTCATTTTTTATAAAGAAGCAAACAATCTGCTTTAGGCTATGCCTCTTCAACTATTATACAACAATTACAATAGACATGGTCTATGAAAGAAGAAACAATGCATGCATCTTATAACACAAATCCTACATACATTGTTTTACCTTTCTGGATGACTTGGAGCTTTCATGCACATATCTAACACTTCCTATTAAAAACATTTTGTTAAGAACCAGTTTGCTCTAGTGGTTAAGGCACCAACATATAAACCAGGAGACTGTCTGCCTAAGGCATAAAACCCAGCTGGGTGACTTTGGGCCAGTCAGTTACTCTCAGGCCAGCCCATCTCATAATCAAGGACAGAAGCAACCTAGAACTAAGGAGAAATTTTTGGACAGTTAGAACAATTAATCAGTGGAATAGTTTTGCCTCTAGGAGTTGTGGGTGCTCCATCACAGGAGGCTTTCAAAAAGAGACTGGACAACCATTTGTCTGAAATTTCCTGCTTGAACATGCGGGTTGGACTAGAAAACCTCCAAGATCTCTTCCAACTCTTGTTATTCTGTTATTCTCTTATGGGAAAAATAGGAGGAAGAAGGAGGACTGTGTACACTCTCCATCCTGAATTACTAATAAAAATAATAAAGGCAAGATAAAAATAAATTTTCAAGAGACTAAGCAGGAGGATGAAATTTGCTAGACAGCCATGAGAAATGTTTCTTTCTCTCCTTAAATACATCAAATGAATGATAAATAACTTTCTAACTTCAGAATGAGCTAAGATGAGCAGCAGTTTGTCTGCACTATCTGAAGACAAATTGCCATTCATTTTGCCACTGCAATAAAAATTAAGATTATTTATTTTACTTCATGACTTTTGATTCAATTTAATATAGATTGCCAGCGATGTGGCCAAGATATGGCAGTTTGGAAATCTCAACATACTTGTAAATAATGCTGATCAATTTTTCCCGTGGAAAACCTGGTTTTACTTTTTTTATGATATTTTCTTTGAAAAAATTCAAAACACTCTCGAGGTATATTGCTGGGTGACAATATGGAAGTCTTCAACAATGTGATGAAAATTACAGCCAAAACTTCCTATTTTAAAAGGAGTGAATTACTGATAGGATTTTACTGCCTATGCTCAGAACTTATGTGTGGAGACAACTTGACCTGAAGAGAAATGGCAGATACAGTTCTCTTACACCCAATTACAGCTGAATCATGCTTCATTACTCATGTTACGCTAAACTTACCACTGAAACTACAGCATGGCTGGGTTTGAATGACACACTTAATCATGTCAATAGCAGGGCAAACATCATAACCTCATTCGTATGGGCAAAAAAGAGGAAATTTTAGCCCCAAACAATTGAGATTGTTAGTAAGATTATTCAAATATCAAAACCCGGACAATATGAGACAGTGTTTAAGTCACACACCCAGCCAGATCTTAAAAAATAAATAAAAATAAGGAACACTTGACAATGGGAGGCACTTTAAACTCACTATGCATATCTGTGTGGGAAGTCAGCCCCTCCTCCCCAAAGAATGAAATATTTTGGGAAATATTAAAAAGGCAGAATATTATATTTCCCCAAATGATCTTAAAGGCAGAAAAGAACGCCCAGTTTTTCTTAGTAGCCCCAAACAGAAACTCAGCAAGCCAAGATTGTAGAAATGCAGATTTGATAACCCTTTCAGAAAGACTGGAGTTAGGAAGCTTAGAGCTGATGGGATTAGAAAGACAAACATCCCTCACCAACAACTCCCTCACCCATCCAACACAGGATATAGCCATCAGCCACAGCCACAGGGAAGCAGGACATGACTTTTGGACATAATAGGATTAACCCACCACCATCAGAATACCAAAAAGACATGCCAAAAGCTCAGGTCAAAGTTCATGCCACAGGAACAACTCCAAATGCAAAAGCTCAAGAAGGTATAAAAACCCACCACTCCCAGCAACATGTGGTCAGCTGCTCCAGAGCCATATGCTGTTGTGGTTCTCTCTTCAATAAACTACAACCTTCTTTCTAAAGCAGTCTCCATTTTGTTTATACCCGGCTTGGACTGGACCCTGATGAAGATTTTTCATTTCAATACCTAGAAACATACAACATGTCATCACAGACCCATCCAATGGTTTCTTGGGCAATCAAAGGGGGTTTCTTAGCACATCAGAATTTCATCAGCATTCTTCTACTTCCCGAGCTGGTAAGATATTAAGAAAAACTGAAAGAACTGAACAGAAACTCTATATTCTACAAAATTATCTGGTCGGTATGACATAGGGTCATACATCCCAATGTAAGAAGCTATTACTTAGTGTCACAGTTAGCGAGTTAACTGTGGTGTGCATAGTCATTTTATAACTGAATGAAAAATAAAATCAATGTAAGAACAATGAGCAAAATCTATTCCTTTCCAAGATATTAATGTGCTTTCATGAAAGAAGTGACTGTGATATGCAGATTATTGCTATCTACTTTCTATTTATTATTTTAGTAGCTTATGCAGAATGCTTTTGAACATGGTCTTATTTGAAAGGGGATATTATATGCACAAATTTTATTACAGGGAAATCTGACTTGAACTTCTAAAGCAAAGCGAGTTTCTGCAGTCACTGCTCAGAAATAAGTTGTGTTCAATGGGATTTCTTTCCAGGCAAATACTTATCTTACTTAATCTAAGAAACAATGAATGTCTTTTCTCCTGCTGAAGAATTTCTTCTAATGATTCAGAATAACTCCTTTCTGATAATGTTGTAAAAATAGATTTAAATGTCAGGCTTGGGATGCTTTAAAAAAATAATCCTATCCCAACAGTAATCAAAAGGTAGAAAAGACCAATCCTAGTTAAGAAATGGTGCGCTGCATAAGCAGTCTCACTGTGTTAGTTTCATTTCTGCAGATAAGTTACTTTTTCTGGAGTAAAGAATGAACTGGAATTTTAATTAAGTCTTTTACTGAATATCTAAATGTGATAAACATATCTGCAACAAAACATCTGGATAAGCAGTTTTATCATATTAGCTTTATTAATACTCAGGTTCAACTAAAAAGTCGAACACTTCCAGATCATGTATTTTTGCCCCCTTCCCCAGAAAAATCATCATTTCAGGTCATTTGTTTCTCCTTTTGGCAAGTAAAACCAATTACAATGTATTCTACTCTTTGTTTCCTTTATTGCTACATGTGCAGCCTTTTAAGATAGCTGGGAATACTTTAATATTCTGCAGCTATAGTCACTGTTCTGTTCAAATGAGAAGCAGGGGCACAAATATTGTTGTCTTAAGTGGGTTTGAATTCTTGTGCGGTTATCATTTTTTTCCTTTTATTCTTTTTTAAGGCAATTGTCTGTAGCAATGATTGAGGATAGACATCAGCAAATCCTTATTGAACAAAAACTTGGTTGTTCTTAATGTTCCTGCTAATAAATATTAATATTCAGGGCTCTCGGCTTCTTGTTTCTAAGATTAACCATTACCTGTCTAGCCTGTTGGAGCAAATGACAGAGGTTGGAAAATCAGGAAGGCAACAAAGGAGTGTGGAATACAACTGTGTTGGTGCTTTTTGAACGCAAAAAAATGCTTCAGCACATGGACATGCAAAGTGCTCTCTTAAGGCCTGTTAGCAAACCCAATGGCTTCAATTATGTGACTGCCTTTGTTGCATCATCTTCATTTAGGGAAAATGTGTTTTTTTTTTAATTGAAAATTTTATAAAATTTTACAATATAAATCCCCCCCTTCCCCAACCCACCCTTCCACTCCCCCTCCCTCCCCCCTCACTTCCCAGTGCCAATCACAGGGTTAACAATAAAATAATCATATTCTAACTAACATTAATCAACTATTAAAATAACATATCTATAACCTCCTTTAACTCCCTTTTAAACAAATATACAGTTAAATTTTTGTTATTATTATTGTAGTGAAATTATTAATTTTTATCATGATTCATTTGATAAGATTGGAAATATGTTGTTATTATGAGATTTTAAGTGAGTTTTTGGTTTACTATAAAAAACCAGGGTATAAATGCGAGTTATATTAGATAGGTAGAAGAGGTTTGGTTTTATATAGAAACTTGTGAATAATCCTTCACATACGCGGAAATCTTGGCCATTTCTGCTAAGTTCGAGACTTTAGTGACCATTCTTCTATAGTGGGTAAACGTTCTGTTTTCCAATATTGAGCTACTAGTAGTCTTGCAGCAGTTATAAAGTTCAACATCAATTCCATTTCTTTTGCATCCAAGTCTTCCATAATACCCAAATGTTTCTTTAACTAAAGGAGTTGATGATGATATAAGTTTCCCTCCAAATGCTCTGAAGTATATTTTCTTCTTTGAATGTGAAGTGTTGTAAAGCTCTGCAAAGAAGTGTATTCTTCTGAGTTAGTTCTGGTCAAATGTCTCCAAATACTGGAAAACTAGAACTAGTATGTAAAATAACAGGGAAAATATAGGGAGACTTATAAGGGAATCTTTATTTCCTTTTAGTGCTACTTTGCGTAGTTGCAGATCTGCTGCCATCTTGGTCTATAACTTTGTTTGCGTAGATTCATGACTACTAGCTTTGGCACAGTCAACTTAGCCTCGTTTAATTTGAAGCAGGTAAACTGATTTTTGTAACCTCATTTTATTGCCATTATTAAAATAATCATTTATTCATTGTAGTTCCAATGTTGTGCTTGGTAATAGCAGCATATACTCTGTACCCATTCAGAACCTAGTAATTCTGGTTAAAAGGGAGAAGCGGACCATTTTATATAAATGTGTATTTCTGGGGAGGAGTTCCCTCATTTGTTCCATCCATATTCTAGATTGTAGTTACACAAATTTATGAATGAGTGGAACTCTTTCACTTGACAAATTGCTGCACCTTAAATACCCCACACTTAGAACAAAGACAGAGAAGGTGGGAAGATAGAGAGCCCAAGAAGAGGTCTGACAGACTTATGGGGGCATTGGTGACAACACCCCATCACTTTGGCATTTCATACAACCTCAATGTTTTGGTTAAGCAGATGTGAACATTCCATAATTCCCAACAATTCTACCTCTGAATCAAGAAAGGCTATAAGAACTACAGAAGAAATCCCCACAGCAATGCTTTCATGGAAGTCTTGCTCGGCCCAGCAAGATGATTTCTACAGATCACTGAAAAACATCTGTGTTTTAGATCAGTTTAAATCAGCCAAAATCCTCTGATTTTCTCCTGGATGGATGAAAGAGAAACAAGGGAAGGTATTTAGAGAACTAGAGTGGAAAGGCATGGTATAACAAGAATAACATGTAAGGAAGATCAAACAAAAACACCCCAGAACTTTCCCATTGCTGTGGTCATTCCTTTTAGCCCTTTTTCTTGTTTTCTTTATTTTCTGACCTGGATTCTCCTATGCAGGAACCCTCTAGACTTGTCCAATGGGACTTTTTAGAAATATAACTTTTTAAACTATCTCTTCCACCTCCAGGAAGAATTTCAGCCTCCAAATGAGAGACTGATCACACTTCCAGTCCCCAAGAAGTGAGGGTAAATGTTGCCTTTTTCTCTTTTTGACTTTGCAGTTTGTTCTTTTTAGGTTTTGAATTGAATTACTAATTTCTTCCAGCTAAGATAATTAGATAATTATTTTTGCTATTCCCCTAAGAAATTACTTGAATACTTTAAATCTGCTTGTTTTATGTGTGTCAATATTTTTTTTAATTGGAAGAAGTTTTATATGTGTGGTAATTGGGTTCAATGGCCAAAATACACTTTTGACAATGGTTTAAAATCCCATTAATGAATATGTAACAGGAGAAGTTTGAAACATTCTCCTGAGTATATCTGCCAACAAAGGAGAGACACACAAGGAAATAGAATCAATTCCAAAAAGCTCAGCAGTAACAAATAATGAGTCACCAATACAGAAGGCAATAGATTTTAAGAAACAAATTTCACTTAGAATTTATACCACCAGTTATATATATCCCCATCTATACATTTCATATCATATTGATTCCTTTTACAGTATAAACTCATTTAGGAAATAATTGCTGAATTTAAAATGCTTTAATATTTTTAATGTATATTTACATACTCTCACCCAAGCTCCACTATGATGATGTTTGTTTCTTATAGACCAGTGGTGGTGAACCTATGGCACGGGTGCCAGAGACGGCACTCAGAGCCCTCTCTGTGGACATGCACACCATCGCCCCAGCCCCGCCACCCCCTGTGGCTCCCTCACCAGCAGCCCCTCAGGAGGAGAGTCGCCCTGGGCGCAGCCTGTGCAGAGCAGCGCAGCCAAGGACATGGCAACTGGGCAGCGGGGACAAGACTCTGCCCTCGCGCCCCATCGTGTACAGATGATGCTGCGGGGCGCGGACAGAGGGTGTGGCCACCATGACACTGCTGAGCCGCCTGGGCAATCTGCTGTGGCGGGCCGTGGAGGTGGTGGATGGCCCTGCGGGCAGGAGACACGGGGATGGGGCAGGGGCGAGGCAGTTTTTGGGCACTCGGTTTCTAAAAGGTTCGCCATCACTGTTATAGACACTTTCTAAGCTACCACTGTAGGTAGACATCTTGGATCCTGGTCACACATATGTGGCATTTTCTCAATCTCCATATAGCTACCAAGTCCAAAGAAGCAAGAACTAAGCAGATTTCAGTAACAGATACAGATTGAAGAAACTGTAATAAGAATGTGCCACTTATAGTCAGAATCTTTTTGAGGCCCTTTTTCCAGATCTTTCGCTTGGAGCTGGTTTCCCATGTCTGAAGTAATGTTTCAACCAGATCTTTACTTGCTTTCCCACAATTTCTTACAATTATTTTATCTCCCTAACTTCATTTTCTAGCATCTATCACTATTGGCCATGCTGTATACGTTTGCTAGAAAAATACATCTGATACATCTCAACAAGATTTATTCGTTTCCTAAAATTCCACATACATTAATAATTCATTAAGCAGAGAAGAGCAACAAAGATGATTAGGGGACTGGAGGCTAAAACATATAAGGAACGGTTGCTGGAATTGGGTATGCCTAGTTTAATGAAGAGAAGGATGAGGGGGGGACATGATAGCAGTGTTCCAATATCTCAGGGGCTGCCCCAAAGAAGAGGGAGTCAAGCTATTCTCCAAGGTGCCTGAAGGCAGGACAAGAAGCAACGGATGGAAACTGATCAAGGAGAGAAGCAACTTAGAACTAAGGAGAAACTTCCTGACAGTTAGAACAATTAACCAGTGGAACAACCTGCCTCCAGAAGCGGTGAATGCTCCAGCACTGGAAGTTTTTAAGAAGAGACTGGACAGCCATTTGTCTGAAATGGTGTAGGGTTCCTGCCTGAGCAGGGGATTGGTCTCGATGACCTCCAAGGTCCCTTCCAACTTTATTATTATTATTATTATTATTATTATTATTATTATTATTATTATTATTATTATTATTATTATTATTATTATGTTCCACAATCCATCCACACTTACTTCCTGTAGATATATAAAACTGCATTGAACCAATTACTACCACAAGCAAAAAATTACAATCAAAGGCCCATAAATTTAATCCCTAACTTCTTACATCTGAAGCTTTTTCCACTAGAAAGGGTAAACAAAATTATGGCTCTAATTCGTTAATTTACAAGAGTATAGAAAAGTGAGCAAAACCCTCCATTTTAAACTAGTTGTTGTTTTAACCATTGAGTCATGTCCAACTCTTGGCAACTTTTTAAGCAAGTACTCTCCATGTTACAATATAAATTAATGTAAACATATTTCATAACCCATGCTATGGATTATAACCTCAATTTGTGTCACTAAAGTGCTAATTTATACCTAAAATTCAAGGTTATAATTGCAGAATTATCTATACAATATTGAAAAATGATCATCTTGGTTATTTCCCATGTATTAAGATTATAATTTACTTTTACAAATTATAACAAAATATAATTTTCATATAATGATATATAAGTAGAATCTAATTCAAAATCAGTTCATACCATTACATAATGATCTTTTAAAACAATTTTATTAATATCAACAGCCTTCTCCAATCTTCAAAAACAGTTTTGTGAAGAGAAAATTAAAGAAAAAGGAGCAGATTAGCTAAAACAAATATGTTCTATGGGGTCCCACTGGAATACTTTCCATTAAGGGAAAACTTCAGTTTTATGCATTTCTAGTTTTCAATTATAATTTATTATGAACATGATTTATTGACAGATACATAGAAATATTCTTAGCTGGAATGGTAATGAATTAGCCTTATGAAACTGCCTAACATATTTTAAGATATGTTGCTTGGACAGACCAACCTGCCAACACCTGTCAATATATGAAATAAATGATTCATGTCATTTTTAAAGTGGTTCAGATCCATCTTTTTAGTATCAATGATAAAATGAATTGTCCAAGATCAATAAAATGTAAGATGCTTGAACTTCCACTTGACTGTTCTGTGAACAAGATTACTTTCCTCTTTGACAAGAAACAACATGTGAACAAAATGCACACTGTCAATACACAAAAGGCTGGTTCATCCTAAGCACCCTGTGTTGGACACTGGTAGAACGGAAGAATTAGAAAATGTGGAAAGCGCTTGGTTGCTTATATAGTTTCCCACAGTTGAATAACATCTGAAATCAATAATTATAATCCATAAATTTAAAATAAAATATTTTATGCAGCTTAACAAGAGATTAAAGTTACTAATGAACTTCTGATTCAGTACTTATTCTGTAGGATGTTGCCTTATGCCAAGTGAACCTACATCCATCTCATTTACCATGCTATGAGCTGTGCAGAGAATATGCATTAAAGGCTTATTATATCAATAAATTAAATAAATTGTTTATAACAGAAAGTTCTGTAAAAAGTTTTAGACTCAGGTGTTCTTCAGACCTACCTAAAGTTACAAAAGCTTGTATTCCACCACAAAAAATCCCTTAGTTTTGATTTCTCCTTTCTGATTTTATTTATAATACATCTCACAAAAGGTTCCGCTATTTTATAGCAACTCTCATTCCAAGATACCTTAACCAAATGTTAGTTTTGAAATGATCATTTCAAGTCTGTGCTTGTTTTCTGCAACAGAATTGCAATTTATTGCACAAATTACCTTTAAGCAAGCTGATCAATATTACTTTACCAAAGACAAATATTGTCAATATAATTTCATTTGAAAGCTAATTTCTATGGGCCAGTAACACAGAGAACAGCTTTCTATCTTACAGTTCTGGGAAAATATTTTCCTTCCTTCCTCTTTTGGACCCTTCAAATTTTAGTGTATCCTTGCCACTGAATGTTGATAAAGTTGACTAATGTATCAATGGACTCTGATCAAATCTGATGCTTCTTTCACTTGATGTCATAAAGTCATCCAACATGCAATGTGCCAGAGTAAAAATGTAATTGCTTCTTTACATGACTGGTCGTACCACCTTTAGCTGCAATATTTGTGCCCAAACAATTACCTATAATTGGTAATTAGTGTCTTACGCTCTGTGCAGGAATTTGTGTATTTCTCCATGGCAAACTGTTTCATTTGAGTAATATTTAAAGGTTTCTGAATGCTCACTTCAGAAACTGCCACAACTCTTCTACAGGGTTTAGATCTGGAAATTGATTTGGATTGAACGCTGAATTTGCCCCATTTTGTAGGATTGCTTTTATTTTTAGAATTGCTATTTTGCTGCATAATCCACATGCAGTTAGAGGACAGAGAGAGAAAGAGAATTTGAAAATCTCTTGTAGAATTTTGTGTTACAAAGTAGAACCTCTCCAGAATGAAAATGTTGCTTAGCCATCCAGGACTCTAAAGGAATTTGCAACACAGCACATTCTTCATGCAGAAATCCCTGAACAGATTTAGATGTATGTGTTCTGTTTCAAAATTTGCTAGCTGGCGCATAAAAAGTTACACTTAACAATTAAACATCAGTGAAATAGAACAGCAAAGTAGTAAGCATTCTGCCAGATAATGGCTGTGGTTTCTAAACAATATTCTGAGAAGGCAAAAATTACTACAAATACTAAATCATAAACTGTTATACATGACACTGTGCTGTATCATCATGTAGAATAAAAAATCGTGAGAAATCTTGGATTATACAAAGTCAAAACAAATGCCAGTGTTTGAGTAACTGAGTTTTTAAACATGTTATACATTCAAGGGCCTTTACAAGAAATATAAGATCCATTATGATTCATCTCTATGTGTTTTGGTTCAAAGGTATTGCCACTTAAATGAAATTGGTTTTTATCCTTAAGTCTGTCTTCCATTCACTTTTTAGAGAAGATAATAAAAATTAAAACTCATTTAAATCAAGCTTGATTTCTGATTTTCATATAAACCTCGTGGTTTTCTGGGGAACTATGAAGATGTGGTATTTCAAGGAGGCATAGAAGGTCTAGGTTATCCCTTTTTAAGTCTTTTTCTACCAAAAAAACCCCAATAAAATTTCACTTGATTTATTCTAACAGAAGTAAACTTCTTCTCAATTCCTTCCTCTTATGTTATGTGATGAATAACCAATCTGCTTTAAATAGGTATCCCACCTTATGAACACTTTTTGAATATCTAAGCATGTGCACCTTAACATATAATCACGTGCACCCACACCTAAAACTCTATATTAAAAGAAAGTTAGGATATAGCTAGTTATTCATTTATATTCTGTTAATTTCAGATTCTTCAAAACCTGAAGCATCGTTAAAGCTGCCCATGAACACCTGAGCTAATTGATTCATATATAACCTGCTTAAGGAGTAACAAAAACAGATGTACAGATCACATCTTCATTAACTGGTTAGATTGGCTGTGGGCGGTCACAAAAGAATTATCGCAGGTGGTAGCAAAATAATAATCGCAACATTTAATACCCAAGTGTCTTTTCTAAGCTAGTTTTCCTCTAATCAAAGCACTCAGTGCTAGGCACAAAAGACCATACCGCTAATTATATTCCCTTAAAACAACCCAACCTCTCCCTCAAATAGATATAATCAAACTGAAATGTTTCCATTAACTTGCATCAACTGGAGTTAAACCCACAGAACCGAAAAGTCAATGAAGCTCAATAAAAATAAAAGAATCCACTTGGATTAGCAGCAATTTCATATTCAACGCACCACAGAGGGGAGCTGATGGTGTTGAAATCTTAAGACAAAGTTGAAAAGCAATATCGGATTTAACACTGATTAATGTAGGTATTTAAACCAAAGGCTGCTTATTAGTCTTCCCACCACTTATTTCCGCTATTTTGTGAATACTTCAACATCAATTACTGCAGTTTTTTCAGGCTTTGTGGTGGGAGTCATCCCTAAACCAGAGGAGCTGAGAGCAGATCTGAAGTTTATTGGATAAAAATGGCAATATGCATCAAGGCTAGTTTAGCAGGAATGCTTTTGAAAATAAAAAAAAATAAAGAGCAGAGTAAAGAGGGTATTGTCTATCACTGACTTAAAAGAAAAGAACAATTATTGTAGGGAAAACCTGACTGAAGAAGACATACGCTTTTAGATTCAACCTAAAGAAAAGACTGCTATAACTCATTAACAAGTTGATGGTGGGGTGGAATGAGAGAGAGAGAAAGAAGGAAAACAGAATACAAGAATTTTAACATTACTGAAAGTGAAGCTCTCTGATTTCTATGGTCATTTTTCCAACTTGGTTCCAGAATGTCAATTTGGTTTATAAGCAAACTGGTTCTGCTTGTAATATTTTTCTCCTAGCCACTTTCAAGAAGGGCATAATTTTACTCCATCCCAAATTTTTTTTCCTAAAATGGTCCAGACCAGCACATTTTCTGATGCTGTGACTCTGAGTATAAGCCAGGATGAGGAGCCACAGAACTGTGGTTGTACTTATAGCATCCCAGATTTCTGCACAAATGATGTTAGAAGGCTATCTATGTGAAATTTATTAGAAAGGGCAGGGCAATAGAAAAACACAGCTCTGCCCCACTGAGATGGCTGAAATATTTTGGTGTTACTCTGGACCTCCAGAGAAACAGTGAAACTTTATGAGTAGGAAAAAATGAATTCACCACCACCCCCAGCGCATCAATGCTATTTAAATGCTCACTTATAACTGTTAAAATGTTGGACTTGGACCAGGAAGACACACTTAACCATACAGTTGTCTCTTTTGCAACCCAACATATGTAAGGATATAAATGCAATTAGGAATTGAGTAAACAAATTACCCAATAGTTTATTTAAAAAGAACCTTGAAATGATGTGGTTTGTATCTTTCAAACTATTCTCAAAGAAGTTAAAGCATTATGCATCTAACCATTTCAGCTTATGCCAACTACAGCTTTATATTATGTCGACCCAGACTTTAATCTATATAGCTAGAGGCTGAACCAATGACCTGAAAGTCAGCTCCACATGCCAAATCAGACCAGTTCAGCACTCAGTCACAATTTATGACTGCCATGTTTCTACTCATACACAAAAGAACAATTCTGAAACAGAACTCTAGCCTTAGTTTGTGTGAAAATCCTACAGCTTCCATTGGTTGAGAAACGTTGTGCAATTCAATATCAGATTTAAATACACAAACCAGAGATTTTCTCTCCTGTTGGGAATAAGACATAACAAGTATACCGCACATAACTATAACATTTTTCTGAGAACTGCATGGATTGTTTTGATTGTTCATAATAGGAAGTGTGTCTCAATAAATATACAAAGGTCTTATTATGAGGGACCACCAGCAAATATGGGTACACAATTTCTGTATATTTTAAAAAAATAACAAGAGAAAACCCTGGAAAATGTTAGCACTACAAGGAAGGGAAAGAAGACTAATTATGTATGTTAAGAAAAACCTTCCCTAAGCTATATCTCAAGAAGAGAATGATTGTCCCTGCTCCATTGTAAATAGTAAGCAACTTCTGGGCTGAAGCGTCTATTTATTTATTTAAAGTATGAATGAATTGCACAATTAATGCCACATCAAACTCAGTCCTCAAAATATACTCGTGGACATTCAGTCTGGGAAAGGACTTCAGCTCACAACTTTACCCAAGTCACTTCAAATGAAATTTACTAAACTGGAACAGGGCAAGGTAGAAGGGTAAAATTCATTTTAATTTCATACGTTTGTTTCTATTGTAATGGGACTCTAAAAATGACTAATACATCCATTTTTTATTATTACAGTATACTATTCATCTCTACAGGAGACTCTCTGGAAGCTGGCATACACTCAATGAATATCAATGAGTGGCTTCATTCAGTTTTGAAAATTATGGACAGCACGTTTCTCCCATTTGTTCTAGTACACTTTCACTCACACATACAACTTTTTCCCCTTAGTCATGCATTAATTAAACCAAGTCTGGGAGAGACAATAATGATAGCACTACAGCAGCTCCCAGGTATAAAGGGACTACAGCATAACAGGACTACAAT
>NW_015386922.1:459985-470652 GCF_001527695.2 Protobothrops mucrosquamatus | reverse complement strand
CCCCCCCCACCCGCCCCCCATGGGAGAGGCCAACAGAGTGATTGGAAAAAGAAGGAAATGGCTGCATCTCCCTGTCTTTCTGCTTATTTTCTATGGCTGCTGTTGGGTAGCCACTGGGCCAAGCCATAGGTGGTGGGCATGGTTGGTTTGAAAAGCCTCCGTTACCCAGCCCTCTTTGCATCTCCAAGCCAACAGACCTTCTTCCCCATCAGAGTGCTGTCCAAGAGGAGATGCCCCATGAGCAAAGGAGAGGACCAGGAGAGAGAATAGCTCCATTTACTTCGAAATTCCAAATCCTGTTTCAGCCCAGGTTCTCCAAGTACTGTGGGAACTGAGAAATTTAGGCTAAGGGGCTACATTGGAAGTTGAAAGACATCTCAGAAGAAGCCAGGGGCAAATGTTCCTGTACAGGAGTCCATGAAGTCACCAGGCGTCCAGCTCAATGGAAAGCAGACACTTGTATACTCATGGAGGATGATTGCGAAGGACCCAATCCGCCCAGCTACAGGGCTAAAAAAAAATTGAGAAAGGGCAGCTGTTATTTTCCCCTTTATAAAGCTTCCTCACACACCTGTGGAAAACCAAGAGGAAGCAATGATCTCAGGTTTGCCTTTTGGGTGGACAGAAAGAACCCCAGGTCTCATGTTGCTTCCCTACCCCTCACCCCACAGCCTCCTTTCAGCTGCTCATGGAATTGTCATTTGGGCTATCAGATTTGGGCTGCATATCTTTACCCAAACATTAGAGGGCAGCAAAGAGTCTGGGTGTTCTGGAGCTTTTCGCTGCCATCCTGTGGCTGAATGCACATAACTCAGATCTGATCACTCTTTGAAATTAGAATACAGGTAAGCAATGATGGTTAGATATCTCATTTCTCAAAAAGAAAGAGAATTCTGATGGAAGGGTACCTTTTCAGTTATGGAATTTATCTGAAAAGAAATGAGAGCCTGAATGTAAGCAATCCCCTCCCTTTAAAGAACTTTAGAGAGGAAAAAAATACCTGCTTTCACTTCTATATTCTTAGCAAACCTAGAACTGTGCTCGCATTTCAAGACAGATTTAATTATATTTTTTTTAGGTGGGCGTAGGAGACTTTCTTTGACTAATGTCTGATACATGTTAAGATTTTGGCTTCTCTTCCCTTAAAAAAGACTGAAGAAATCAAGGCTGTCATTCTTCTTTTACTTCTTCTGTGCCTTTAATAGCAGCTGACACAGTAAAATTAAGCAAGAGAAACTGTCCTTATTGATTTACCACCATACAAAATAATACAAGATCTATATCGTATCTCCTCCATCTTTTCTGTATGCGTGGGTATTGAACTTAAAGAAAAGGATCAGAAGTAGAAGCAAAGCTAAAAATGGCTATAAATAGGGCCCCATTTCTTCCTCCCCAATTCTGGTCCTGACACTGACTTAATTTGCACTGATTAGGCAGTGTCTGTGATAATGCTTTTGCCTACAGTATGTTGGAATATAGCACAGTGACTAAGGTTAAAAGCACAGGAAGAGAGTTTAACTTTTTTTTCTGATCAGTTGATTACCTTATATGTAACTAATGAAGTAACCCCAGGAGATGCGCATCCCCCACAACATCCTTCAAACCCTATATACCACACATAACTTGGCTCACTTTCTTGAGTCACCTCTTCAGTCCCCATTTGGATATTGTTGCCTTTCCTTATGACTTGGAAAAAAAATGGAATGTCTATTGCAGGAGTGTAAGTCACCTTGCAAGCTGTATTTGGCTATATTTGGACACATTAATTTTCAAAAAGAGAAAAATGGAACTGCCACAGGTGAAAAGGACAAAAAAGTAAAATACGAACAAATGCAATATTTCGAATTACCCTGAATATCTCCGAAATGTATCCCCTTCAGGTGTTTTTATTTGCTTTCTGGTGCATTATTTAAGTTGGTGTTTATCATTTAATTTAGTCCTACACTCTCTTGCAAAGCAGTTTACAATCCAGTTATTAACTTAATCTTAATTAATGCAGCACAAAAGCACAATTAAAAGATGAAGGAAAACTTTCTTCTTAAAAGAAGGGAATAACCTCCCCAAGGCCATGGATGGCTTAGGGAAGCAAGGAGTCATCACTTGGAGCCCAGAAAACATACTCATACTCACCTTATAACAAGAAGACCATTCTAAAGTCCAGGTGCTATCACAATGAAGGTTCTTTTCAGAAAAAAAAAAAACCCCTGATATTCAGTGAGTCTTGGCATTTGACTTTCTTCCAGGGACAAAGTGATGAACCAAGTCTGCAAAAATGGATCCAGGAAACTACAGACCAATCAGCCTGATATCAATACCCAAAAAGATCCTGAAAAAGATAATCAAGCAACAGCTCTTCAAACACTAGAAACAAGCAAAACTATTACTAGAAGCCAATATGGGTTTGTTAAAAACAGATCATGCCAGACAAACCTTATTGCATTCTTTGACAAAATGACAAAATTGTCCATTAGTGGACCAATTAGTGGACAAATGAAATGCTGTGGACATAGTATACTTGGGCTTCAGTAAGGCATTTGACAAAGTAGACCACAGCCTACTTCTTGATAAGATAGAAAAATGTGGGATAAGCAGCATCACCGCCAGAGGGATTCGTAACTGGCTGACCAACTTCACACAATGTGTAGTTCTTAGTGCAACTGCATCTACATGGAAGGAAGTCCTAGGCTGCATCAACAGAAGGATAGTACCAAGGTCACATGAAGTGTTAGTATTGCTTTATAATGCCTTGATAAAGCCACACTTGGAATATTGCAGCCAGTTTTGGTTACCGCAGTATAAAAAAAGATGTTGAGACTCTAGAAAGAGTGCAGAGAAGAGCAACACAGATGATTAGAGGGCTGGAGGCTAAATCATATGATGAATGGTTGCAGGAACTGGGTATGTCTAGTCTTACAAAGAGAAGGACACAATAGTCTTCCAATATTTGAGGGATTGTTACAGAGAATGGGATCAACCCAGTGGTGGGGTTCAGCTGGTTCGCACCGATTCGGTAGAACCTGTAGCTAAATTTTTGCAGCATTCGGAGAACTAGCTAGCTTCCAGAAGCCCAGGCCACTCCAGGCCTCTCTCAGGCCTAGAACAGCCCACCAGAAATGCATGGATGCCACTTCTGGAAGTCCATTATAGGCCTCAGAGACCAAGGCCTGCATCAAATAAGAGAACCGGTTGTTCAGGTATTTGAATTCCACCACTGGATCAACCTATTCTTTAAAGCACCTGAGGGCAGGACAAGAAGTAATGGATGGAAACCTATCAAGGAGAAATTGAACCTAGAACTAAGGAGAAATTTCTTGATGATTAATCAATGGAATGGCTTGCCTCCAGAAGTTGTGGGTACTCCATCACTGGAGGTTTTTAAGAAGAGATTGTACAGTCATTTTTAAGGAATGATAAAAGGTCTCCTGCTTGAGCAGAGGATTTAACTAGAAGACCTCCAACCTCCTTTCCAACTGTTATTCTGTACTCTGCAATGTTGAAGGCATCTGCCAGAAATTCTGGTCCTTCTGGGTCAAAACCAAAGCCATGAAATGGTGCAGAGCCAAAGTAGTTGCTTCAGCAAATTTATAATCATGAGTCTTTATCCTTTCCTCCCCCTGTATCTCTGTTCCTCTGCCTCTATTTTCTCCTTCACTGCATTATACTAATTGTAATGACAGAGGTGGTATCACAGCATTGTAAAGTAAATCATATTTGGCAATATATCATCAACATGGATCAATGAAACAGAACTCCCATCAGTAGAAGGACTAAGGAGGAGAGAGGAAGTGTTCCCTCTTTGCTGAGAAAATTTGCCATTCTTCCTAAATTGTGCATAAGCACAATGCGGGAAGTAACATTGCTTTGTTGCCTAAGCAGCTAGGGTTATGCAGATCATTGGTAAATATTCCTATCATCACCAAAGAAAGCATTTCTGAAAAGTAACACTAGCTTATGAAAAGGGCAGTGATAAGGGGACTACTGTTGAATTGTGATATGGTATAGATAGATTTAATGTGCCCACTGGAAAATAGTGACTATTCAGTTCAAAGGTTTGATTAAACAGCTGTTCAATCTAATTTTCTAATCAAATTGGCTTTCTGAACTGAATCTCCAAATCAGTTACCAGGATGAATTTGACCCTTCTGAATTGATTTAGAAAGATTTGGACCGATTTAGCAGATTTATAAGTTTTTGCGTACTTGCAAACTGAAACAAAAACATCCACAGAGTGATCAAAGTCTTCTTTGTATGCCTGTTAAAGTCAGTCTGTGCCCCACCAAGCCTAGTAAATGGAAATCCACTCTTCTGTGGTAAAAAGAAGGAGTATTTAGAACCCTGATGAGCTTGTGCTAAGTAACTCTTGAGTTGTGATAAAATATATGCAAAGGCATCTGGAAGCATTCAGTCTCATTGTAGGAGCCCATAGTTAGAGGGAAAATAGCCAGGCTCATATGTGAAGTGAGGATTCTTGGAGTGCAAAAAGCCAGCCAGCACCAACAGCTCTGCAAAGCTTTGGGCAAGGAGAGAGTTGGACTGGCATGTTGCCTTTTGGCCAAAGAAAGATACATTAGAAGAGGAAGGAATAGTCCAAGTGTTGACCAGCACCTGTGCTGGATGTTTTTTCTGGTTCTCTCCACGGGCCGGCTTACAGCTTCAAAGCTAGAAGAAGGAGAAACAAAAAAGACATTGAAAAGCAGAAAGGGTGATTATTTTCATGTTGTCTGAATTCTTTGGCTGGCTGAAAGAAAAATATCATCCACTGTTCTTATTTTTTTTTTAGAAAAAAAATATCGCTAGTAACAACTGTATAAAGTTGTACAAAGCAGAGTTGTAAATTATTTTAACCAAATTGTAGTCAGTTTCTTTTTCTTTTTTCTCTACTTCTTAAAGTTTCCGGGTGTAAATTGGGAACAGTACAGTTGTGTAAGAAAGAATGAGAGAGAGAAAACAAAAGTAAGACTGTTTGTAGTAATCACCAAGACAACATATTTGTCATTTTGCATCCTTAAGTATTTCAAGGAGGATTATATTAACAAGGTGGGAGCCCCTGTGTGATATTCTTCTTTCCTTTCCTTCCTTCTAGGAACAGAAACTGTCCAAAATAGGTTCCAACAAGCAATTTTCCATGTACTAAATGAGTATGAAATGCATCAGTAATGCTGTAAAGAGGATCTCTGAAAGTAGAAGCCAAGACATGCTATTCATAATTATGAGCTGAAGTGCTATTTATTTTTTGCAACAGGATGGATTCCTCTGTTTTTGATGGCTCAACTTGAATAAACCTGATTGTCTTATTCACCCAGATATTGTCCTTAAACTATAAACAAATTATTAAGAACAGATTATTTGATATTCAACAAAAGACAAAGTAAACCTCAGCATATTTCTTGGTAAGAGAGAACAATGTGGGATAGATAACCACCAGATGGATTTGCAACTGGCTGACCAAACCACACTCAGAATGTAGTCTTCAATGGAACTACATCTAAATAGAGAGAGGCATGCAGTGGGATACCTCAAAGTTCTGTTGAAGAGGACTGGCTCTTGTATGTTCTATGTTGTAACAGAATGAACTTAAATTTAATTTCACATTATAATAAGAAAATTTAGAATAGCTAAGATGGCATCCAAGCAACTATTTAATCACACTTAAAATATAGAATCATAGGGCTGGAAGAGACCTCAAAGGTCTTCTAGTCCAACCCCCTGCTCAAGGCAGGAGACCTTATATCATCCTGGTCAAATGGTTGTCCGGTCTACTTTTAAAAAACTCCAGTGATGGAGACCCACAACTCCGGGAGGCAAGTTGTTCTATTGATTAATTGTTCTCACTGTCAGGAAATTTCTCCTTACTTCTAGGTTGGATCTCTCTTTAATGATCTTCTATCCATTGCTTCTTCTCCTGGTGCTTTGGAGAATAAGTCTTCTCTGTGAGGGGTCCTCAAATGTTGCAGCACAGTTATCATGTACCCCCTAATTCTTCTCTTCAATGATCTAGACATACGTAGCTCCTACTCAAGATTGTTCTTTTTTCAGAGCCAGCCACGATGTTTTATCTACAGCAGTTCTCAGTGGTAGATTAGCCCAAATTCTTTTTTCCATAATAATTTCTTCCTGCAATTCAGATTCAATAGAAACCACCCAAGATGTGCTGTTATACTGCATGTATTATCAAGGTTGCCATCAGTCTCTTATCTCCCCTGTTGGAACATATGCCAGGTGAATTAGAGAAGCCTTTCTCTTATCAGACAACAAGCCTAATATTACATATAATAATATAGCTAATATTTTTGTCACAGATATTAAAGCACACAAACAAATTATTACTGAATTAGATCTGTGCCTAATGAAGAATAAATATTTTTGCCCAGGTGAGTTATGTTACATGCTATGTTATTAGAATTTTACATACAGTTTTAAATCAGTTTTTTTATTGTGCTATTTTTTTATTGTTCTGATCATCGATAAAATAAATCTGTGCGCATGAACATAAAATAAATCTGCCACAGGATTCAGTGGAGAAAGTGAATTGAGTTGATCCACTAATAAAGACTCTCTGTCTACCTGCCTCTGTTTCTCTCTCCTANTCCATGACATTGTGAGTCTCATGACTTCATTGTCTGTGATGTCACATCCTTCCCTTCTTCTCTCAGAAAGATAAGTAAATAAATAGTCCATTCCTTGCAATTGCTGCAGCCTCCTTTGCGTTTGACTGTCTTTCTGAGGTGAACAGAAAATGACCCAAAGGGTAAGGAATCAAAACTGTCTTTATTCACATAGGATAATCCATAGTTAATTGAATCATGATTTATTAATTAACCCAATTGCTTGGGTGTGCATAATACACTGCTTTATGAACATGCTGTCTGGTTGTGAGTAATAGCCCAACCATATTTCAGATGGGCATGTTGTGTGAACGAAGGACAAACAAAGCATTTCAAATTCTAAACAGTTGTCTAGACTCAAACAAGAATGCTGCAATTGTGCAAGCTGTGTTTCTAGGCTGAAACAGACCTTTCTACAAAACAGAGATCAAAACTCTTATTGGAGTGATTGGAGCAAGCCGTTTAGAGTGGATTTTATGCTAGAAATGAACCAAGGTATATTCACCAGCATAACATGAAGAAGAGTTGGGATAGGACATTCTTTCTCATCAAGTCAGCAAATGGTGCTTGTTTGAATTAGACTGTCCATGACACTGAAAGTATGCTGAAATGTATCCTTCACATTTTTCTCTTTTGTTGGTGTTGTTCCTCAGTTGGAACATTTGAGGACATATTTATTTTGGAGAGATTATATGCTTGTTTGGGGAGATAATTTATGTATCATTTGTAACTTTATAATTCCTTTCTACAAAAACTATCCAGGTCAATCTATGAATAGTAGAGTAGCAGAGACAGTAATAACAATCCAATACTATAATAAAACATATGATAATAAAAAAATTTGCAGAACTTTTAATTTGTGGATTTTTTTAAAAAAAGTGGATAATTTCTAATTTCTAGTCAATAAACTCTAGTCTATGTTTGTTTACAAAGTTGGATGTCCCTGTATGATACAAAATAATGGGGGGATGATAGGATGTCCCATTTTCCATTTCTATTCTGCTGCCATTATGTATAAAATATTAAAATCCTTTAGGGTTGTCTATGCTTGCTATCCAAAGGATTGTTTCCAGTGGCAATGAAACGTTCTGTACCTTTCAACATAGTTACATGATATATGTGTAAACAATATAAATTATTGCTTCTTGTTCATATCTTACATCCCATTTGGCCAATTAAATATTTTTGTTGTTTCTGTTGGTTTTTTATTAATAAACATCAAGCTATCTTTATTTTTGTTACTGAACTGTGGCATAAGAGCTTACTCTACTCTGAAATGAAAATTGACTGGGAGTGTGCTACGTGCAAACTAAAACAGAAATTATAGTCAGTAATTTTCCAGTAAAAAATGTGTTGTTTCTTCCACTTGCTTCTGTTTGTTGAGGCCTATCCAGATTGCTTGAATGACATTTCCTTTCAAATGTTTTAGAATAAATTGAACTTGCTCCACTTTCAAAATAACATTAAAAGGAAGATTAGTTCAGAAGATAGTCCTCCACCAATGTGAAAAAGAATTGAAGGTGGAAGAGAGGAGAACTGATGCTCAGGTGTGCTCTTTGCTGTGAAAACTGAGGAACAGTCTAAATCTTTATTGTCACCCATAAAATGGTATATCATCTGTCCCGTAAAGGAACCAAAACAGCAGAAAAAACTAAGAAGCAAGTCATCTACTGTACATCACATTAAATTAGTCCACAATGATGTGAAATGTAAGCCAAGAAATCCGGTTAAAATGAACGAGGACAATAATTTAAGGAAGTAGCAGGCAAGACAGAGTGATAGACAGAGCAATACTGTATGGCAAAGAAAAAAGAAAAAAAACTGTGGACTGATCCTGATTCCACTGTAAGTTCTAAGTTTAACTACTCAAGCCAGACCAGAAAGGAACAATTGTCCAGGTTAGGCAGCCTACAGAATCATTACTGCACTCCCCCCTCTCTCTCTCCCTCATCAATGTGGCTTGGAGTATTCTAGTAAGTCTGTGCTTGTAACCAATGATGGAAATTGTTTTCCAAAGCCTGCCCAAGAAATATTTTTGCACAACATGTTCTCCAAAAGCTAAAGATGCCCACTATTCCTAAAAGGCTAGGAACATTTGAGTTAACTGGTTCTAGAAAAAGCAACCAGCTATAAAAACATTGGAGCAAATCCAATGGTGGGATTCAGCCAGTTCGCACCAGTTCGGTAGAACTGGTAGCTAAATTTTGCTGAGTTCGGAGAACCGGCTGAATGCACACTGCTTCCAGAAGTCCAGTCTAGGCCTGGGAGGCCTCCTCCAGTGCATGGATGCCACTTCCGGAAGTCCGTTCTAGGCCTCGGAAGCAGAGGCCTAAATCCAATAAGAGAACCGGTTGTTCAGATATTTGAATCCCATCACTGAGTAAATCTATTGAAAAGTATTATATTAAAGAATATTTGCATGTATGTCTTAAAGCACAGCATAGGAATTACTCCCACCACTAACTAAGCTTTTTTGATGTTGTCTCTACTTCGACCCATTTATTCCATTTTGTCTGCTTAAAACTGGCAATATCAGCAGTTAGTAAATATTTGCTTATTGAGCATGCAAAGGTCCTTCTTTAAAGTAATATTCAGCCTCTCCATCTTTTTGTTTGTGTAGAAAACTATTATTCAGATGGCACTTTTGAATTTTGTTTTCAAAGTTAAATGTATGCCAGTCTTTTGGACATCTTTAATAGCTTTAATAGCACAGGGTCAGATCCCTGAAGTTCCCTGCTAGTGACAATTTATGCCCTATTGCATATCTCCCTCCCTCCCTCCCTCCCTCCCTCCCTCCCTCTCTCTCTCTCTCTCTCTCTCTCTCTCTCACACACACACACACACACACACACACACACACACGAAGAGAGAGAGAAAGAGATAGAGGGAGAGAGAGCTGTCCTTAAGAGTAGGTGAGATTAAGAAACATATACCACAAGAATACATATTGGGATATTTATAGATATAGGATATACAGTATTAACAGAAACTTGAAAACCTATCCAAAACCTTCACTGCTTTTTTTTTAAGTTTAAGGTGGGGCTGTTCCGTATCTCTCAAGGTTTCTAGTTTCTCAGGACTGAAAATCATTTTGTCTTTCATTCTCAAGGGCAGAACTAAATTCTTCTACACCAGTGTTCCTTAACCTTGGCAACTTTTATATGTCTGGACTTCAGCTCCTAAAATTGCTCAGTCAGCATGCTGGCTGGGTAATTCTGGGAGCTAAATTCCAGACACCTTAAAGTTGCCCAGGTTGAGAAACACTGCTCTGCACTGTGGACCAGAAATGGCTGGTGAAGTTTTATCTCATTTTCATACCCAACTGATATCGAACTATTATTCAACCTTCTCTCCTTAATGTATGAAGATGCACACCTTCCCCAGCCCTTATACTTCTTTTTCTTGTGCTTCAGCTCTGCTCTATATCTAACAAGGGTTATTTATTGATTAGTGGGCATAGAGAAACATTCCATCATATGAACCTTTATCTACCTACCCTTATTGGTCATGGCATGGCTTTACTATGTGATTCTAGATCATAAATTGAGGAGAAACTCAGGTTGAAGTAAGCTTCTCAGTGACAAAGCGGCAGTAAAACTTATATATATATATATATATTATAAAATAAAACGACCACCAAGAGAAATCTATAAAAACGTATAGAATTTAATCCACCAAGCTTTCGTCAAGTGCACTTGACATCATCAGGGTTAAAAAGGCAAATGCTGGTAAAGGTTTATATACAGTCATTCAACGCCTGCTTCCGGCTCCTGGAGCGCGTGACCGGCCCCAGCTGATCCTGCCACACTTCAAGCATGCTACCTGCTTTGATGTGACCTGCTGGGGCTGGTCACGCGCTCCAGGAGCCGGAAGCAGGCGTTGAATGACTGTATATAAACCTTTACCAGCATTTGCCTTTTTAACCCTGATGATGTCAAGTGCACTTGACGAAAGCTTGGTGGATTAAATTCTATACGTTTTTATAGATTTCTCTTGGTGGTCGTTTTATTTTATAATGAATATTCCAAAGAGTCGTATTTTTGTTTTTATTTCTGAATATAT
>NW_015386922.1:419192-458644 GCF_001527695.2 Protobothrops mucrosquamatus | reverse complement strand
AAAGGAAGAATGGAAAGAGATAGATGTCATGTTTATGTGTGATCAGAATGGCCCACGTGCATGACCAGCTTTGATCTGATGCAGCGTCTGTTCCTGTTCTGCTGTTGGAATTCACCTTGAGCTACACCACTTTTCTACCCCAATAAAACTTGTGTACTTTATGTCTCCTTTCCTTGTCTAGAAGACTTAGTTGGCCTGTGTCTGCATAGCATGCTTCCTATTGGTTAGGCTGGGACTTAAATAACTTCTTTCTCTCTCAGTTCAATTCTCTTTTTCTTCTAACTCTGATCTGTGCAGTTCAGGTTGTTTCCTTCCTTGCTTCAATAATCAAGGAGAATACACAACAGACTCTTAGCTATAGACAGACTTAAGTTAACCTAAGCTTTTATACCAGCATCCAATCTTTATTTTCTTTCACACAAGCATCAACTTCAGGAATATTTTTGATACATATTAATTTAATTCCTTGTAAACTTTCCTTTTTACCTGATCTCCTTTCCAATATCTTCCCTTCTCCTTTTTATTTCCCATCAGGTGTTGCTTATCCAATTAAAGACTATATTAGCAAAGCATCCACTAAGTTGTGCTACGTTGCAAACAGCAGGAAATCGATCTGCACCATTGTGGTCTCAAAAGCCATTATATTAAGAGCACCCAGCCACAACAGTTAGTGCAGCTAGCTGGGTTTCAAATCACCACTCACTCTTGGATTGTGGGCAGTTGTGCAGTTGGGTGAATGGAAAGTAGAAGCCAGAAGCTTCTCCTTTCCTGCAAGTAAAATAGTTTAATTAAAACCCCGTGTTTCTACTGTTAATGGCATTGGGAACCCCTCCACTGGGGGAAAAAGCTAAATTTCACCAGTTCCCTCTTTTCTAGCTGGAGATAGAATTAAACAGCACAGTTTTAAAATACTGTGTTATAGATCTGCACATGTCTGCAGGAAGAAAAATTTATAGTACCAATTTTTCACGAAAGAAACGATGAGAATAAAATAGATGTTCATCAGTCGGTCCCCGGAACTACTTACACTGGAGAGAACCCCTCCCTACTTGAATCTTTAGATCTTTAAATAACACAGTTAGTTAACCTAGATGAGTTTCAATCTGAGTCTGACTTACTCAGCGACGTTAAAATGACTTTGAGAATGAGTTTATCTGGAAAGCATTTGCTCTTGTAACACCTGAGAAAATGAATACTTGGTACTGCTAACCCAAACACCTGAACATTAGATCCAGAAGGTGATAGGTTGTTGGCTTCACATGGTGGTAAATACATCCTTGAATGTGGTAGTGGTTCTGCAGAAGGGAGTGCACCCTGGTTTGATCAAGTGATTTTGTCAAGGTCTTATCCCAGTGCATGAAGGCTGTTGTTAATGAATGGGGAGGAGCAGGCATAAACTCAACCCTGAAAAGATTAAGGTGCTATGTATTTATGGTTTTCCAGGAACTATGGACTCTCCACCTTTCATTCTGAATGGGATTGAACCTCTCCAGATAGAACTAGTGTCCAAACTGGGGGTCTTTCTGGACTCAAAGCTCCTGCTTAAAAAGCAGATACCAGCATGGGGAAGATTTATTTAGTGCTGTAATGTTATGTCCTGTCCTGAACTGGGACTCCTTTCTCACAGTCATTCAATCCTTAGTACAATTCGTGTTTGGATATTTCAATATACAATATGCAGTGCAAAGTGTAATGTGCAGTGTGCAGTGTGCTGTACATGGAGCACTCTTGAAGATCACTTAGAAGCTCTAGCTGTTTTAGAATATAGTGATGTAACACCTGTGCACCATAAGACATATTGATTACTAGCAAGTGCAGTTCAAGACTAAAAGGCCTTTAATGGCATAAGCCTGGCTATCGGGCAGGGCAGATAGAGACTGTCTTTCAGCCATTATGTCTGCTCACCTGAAAGGGTGGCCATGCTCCAGGTTCCATCCTTGAAACAGTGTCACCTGATGGAGCTGGATAGTGCACCTTCTCTCTTATACAACTTGCTCTTTGGAACAGTTTATCCCCAGAGGTATGAGTGGACCCAAACTTGCTGTCCTTGAAATGAGTTCTGAAAACCTTTCTCTTTCCTCAGGTTCTGGATTAGGAACGTATGTGGCTTCTGTGGTGTTTTTATGCTGGGTGTATTTTGGCCTCTGGGATTTTGGCCTTATTTTGCTTTTATGGTATTGGACATATTCTAACTTGTGTGGCAACCAGGGTCATTACAAATAAGATATTCTAATGATTGATTTACAAATAATTGTTTTGCACGAAATCCCATTGGGATTGACAAGCCATGAAGTTTATCTTTTTCCTTATGCCAGGGGTTTTCAATTTTTTTCAAAATCAACCTTTTTTTTAAAATAACCTCTAACTAAGAGGCAAAGCAACAAACACAATTTAGAAGCAAGGTCATGAGCACACAAATACCCCCTGAATGTTGATAAAATCTCATACTTTCTATTGTACTTTAGAAAACTTGCTATTAACACCTCTGTATGCATTTGAATAAACCTTTTCTTTTAATTTTTGCTTTCCATTAAGTTCTGGTGGAACCCTGAGGTGCCATGGATCACAATTCGAGCATTCTGACTGTAAGCTAAGAAGAACTGTGTATATACATGTATGTGGTAGAGAAAGGTGTTAGTGTTATGATTCTGATATGGACTTTTATATATTACCATTGTATTGTACCTATGGACCAATGAATTGGGTTGGGAGGCGCTTTTACTAATGGTGGTTGCTATCTAAAAAATCATTGACATGTACTTTCCTGAAACCCAGAGAATTGATATTCTTCCTACAGGCAGGTCCTTTGAGGGAAATGCGTACGAAAAGGTCTTATCCTGAGTGAATGCTTGCAGCTTCTTTAAACAGACTCTGTGCATCACAAGATAATATTAAGAAAGAGCCAATGATTCAAGCAGAGTTTCAAGAGAAGCTGAAATATACCGAAACAAAGACAGTGAGCTGGACCCTTTATGGAACATATGCGTGGTCATTTCGCTTTACGAGGCACTGAGGAAAGATCTGGTTAGCTGGCAGCTGGTTAGAGAACATGTTTGAAATAAGCCATAGAGGCTTGATCAAAAAATTCTTATCAACCCCTCATAAACAAACCCAAACCTTTGTGCAGTATAATTAACACGTATGGGAAACAGGTGAAGGTTGTATATTTTCTCCCCAAATTTACAATTATTTATTTGATTCATTGTCAAACTTGCCTCTGTGTTGGAAAATCTGAAGGGCCTTATGTAACTTCTCAGACCCTCTCCAACTTGTTACCAGATAAACAACTAATTAATTAATTTTGACAAAAAGAGGGGAGAGAGGAGGAGAAGGGAGAATAGAGATTGAAGATAATATCTACACTTCAAAACATTTTCAGCAATTCTGAAAGTATTGCGTTCAAACATTATCCAAATATTTGGAGGACAGGTAATTTCTCTCTCTATATGTTTGCCATTAGAGACTTCTGAAAAGAGAGTCGCATGACGTAATGGAATATTTCAGCACACCATTCATCTCTGATAGACAAGCTGATTTGCATTGCATCTGAGCCAGAACAATGTGGAAGCGAGAATTGAATCAATTTAAGGCAATTTACCATTATGGCTTGCATTCAATTAAAGCTTTAATATTTTTGACAATTACAAAGCCCATAGCACGCAATTGCATCCAAATTTGGGCATTAGACATATACAGAAATGTTTCCCATAAAATAATAAAAACCACACATTCAGGGCGTAGAGTTTTAAAATGATAATGTGTTTAAAAGTATATGGGACATTTTCTTCTTTGAAAAAGACAATCAAAAGGATTAACATATTTCGTAAATTACTCCTGTAATGCTTCCATTTCAGAAGGATATAATTTGCTGTCCTATTTTCATAATGAATAGAAGCCCAGTGAATACAGGGTGTGTGGCTATGTTTTGTTTGTTTGCATTCAGTAGCAGTATGGAGCATCTTAATCCAAATTGAATCATTAATTCTAACAATGATTTGAAAAATAATCCATCCCTCTTCCTTGCGGTCTACTATCATCAATGTTTGTTCAGGTTTTAGTGTAGGACTGACCAAGAATACTTTTTACTTCGTTGAATTTCTTGTTGTTGTTTTTTTTTACAATAGAGGCACTCAGACATGTGTGTCTGGTGAGATAGTTTAAGGGGCACCAGTGAGGATCTAGCTCTCTTCTGCAGTGTTGCTGAGATCTTTGAACATCTGCTTTTGTTGGCCAGCTCTCTTTTTGTGTATTATCTCTTATCTCTCTCTCCAATAGAACTTACTGTTATCTTCTCTTCTTGTATTCCCTTTCTTTCCTAGTAAGTTATGTATAATAGGTTGTCTAAGTGAAAACATCTTGTGGCTGAAAGTAATACATAAACTGGGTTTCTACATGTGGATATTGCTATCCCCTGATGAATTCTCCTATACGTCAACAAAACCTCTAGAAAAAAAACCAGTGCCTCACGAGAATTACCAGCATTGATGATAACAATAAATACATATGAACAAAATGCTTTAAAAAGACTTCAAAAGCTTCACTGCAAGGGAATCTAAAAATTAATACTTTGTCATCCTATCTCAAAGATTAAACAACAATTAATAAAAGAATGCATGGGGCACGATGGCTTAATGGCTAAAGACATAGAGCTTGTCAGCTGGAAAGCTGAGAGCCAGGTTTGAGACCCAAGTACCATGCCATGAGGTGAGCTTCCACCTAGCAGTTTGAAAGCATGCAGATGCAAGTAGATAAATAGGTACCACTTTGGTGGGAAGGGAACAGCATTCCATGCACCTCGGCATATAGTCATTCTGGCCACATGATCACATAAAGGTTTTTGCACAATGCTGGCTCTCTCAGCTAAGAAACTGAGATGGGCAATGCCCCCTAAGTTGGACATGACCGGACAGGGGAAACTTTACTTCATAGAAGGATATGTTTTCTTTTTCTCCTTATTTTCTGAAAGTTTTCTGGAGAAATTTATGAAAAAGAAGGGTATTTTGTAAAACATCTTCAAGTTTGAATTTCTACCATTTATTTCAAGGTGGCTACTATTTTTTCCCTGTAATAATTTGGAACCATATCAGGAATAGAAAAGATGAAGGATGCAATTAGATTAAAACATTCTTAGGGGAAAAACTAAAAGAAAAGGAGAGAGAGAGAGAGAGGGAGAAAGAGAGAGAGAGAGAGAGAGAGGGTTTGAATTATCTTGTGTTACACACTACATATTGCTTTGCATTCTTTCTTTTGTTCTGCATGTAATATAAAGCCACAGATTAAAATAAATGACCTATTCACCTTAAGTTCTTGTATAATAAAATTTCAGAGTGTGTCAGGTTTTCTTCCAGCTCTGCTCCTGCTTGTTGTCTTTTTTCATAGTGGTAGCCAGAGCTGCAATGTACAATCCTTTCCCAATTTGTATGAAAAAAGTCTAAGTGTTCCAGAAGGAATCAACATTAATTACAATTCCATTTTAGTTGCCTGCCAGCTTTGGACAAACTCAACAGCAGGAACTGATTCACAAGTAAAACTGAGTAGGTTCTACATAGAGTACTTATAACAACCTGGACTGCCTTTTCTGTAGATATGGAAACATAAAGATCAATCTCTACCAGTTGAATTTATAATAAATACTACTAGAGAAGCTGCCAGATACTTTAATATGAGGATGATAGCAGATGTAATTTATTCTCTCTCTCTCTCCCTATCCCTATCCCATCTTACATGATTTTGGAAAAGCATCTTTTTGGTGTTTACTATTTATTGAAATAGTTCTTGACTAATGATTATTTTAAAACATAGTTTCTTCTCCTTTCATCTTCACTGTCTTACAATTATATCTTCCCCAAGCTTATAACTATAGAGCTCATGAATACACTGTGAAGTTATTAATAAAAAAAGACAGAATTCCATTTCTTTCACAAAATTCCTTTCAGGATTTATGTTCTTCCATGGTCTTTTAGGATGTGCATTAAAAAAAGAAAGAATACAGATCAAAGCAATGTTGAAACCTGTATGGGCATTTACTTGAACATGTAAAGAATAGAAACCAGGAGGAATAAAATAGAATAGAAACCAGAGCTAGAAACCACCAGACAGTGAGTTTTAATCTTCTGCAGCTGGATGAATTTGGGCCAATCTCTCTCTCTCAGATCAACCCATTTCACAGAGTGGCTGTTGTAAGGAAAATAGGAGATGGGAGAATTAGTTAGATGCTTTGAGTTGCACAAAATTAAGGTAGGATACATTACAACCCCCCTAGGATTTTGGGAAGAAGTTAATGAAGGCCCACATCAGCTAAAGAACTAGCAGCTGTGACTTCATATTTTATGAATAAATAATAAGTCACTGACAATTGTCAGTCCAGTTATTGACAAACAACATAAGAATTTTTAGCACAGGTAGGGCATTGAAATTTGGTCTAGAGAAATGTGCTATAGCAACAATAAAGTGGGGGTAAAATCACAAACAGTAGTGGAATTGAAAGGATGAATGACTAAAGCATCAGGAGCCATCAGAATAAAACCTGTAAGTATCTGTGCATTTTACGGTTGGATAACATCAAGCACAGGCAAGTTAAAAATGTGATTAATAAAGAGTCCATAAAGAGTGAGAAAATTGCTAAAGAGAAAAGGGAACAGTGGAAACACCATCAAATTATCAATATCTGAGCCATACTTGATACATCTTGATACTTGCAGGAATTATTAACTGGATACAAGCTGAACTGGACAGTTTGGACAGAAAAATAAGAAAACTGATTACTATTCACTATGCCTTATATCCCCATAGTGATATTGATAGATTACACCTGTTTGTCAGTAATGGAGGCAGAGGTTTAGTCAAGCAAACTATTGAAAAATAAACGTATGTATCTGATGATTATGTACTGTAAAAGATAGCCACAAATAAGAATTGATGCAAGTTAAATCAGAGGTCTCCAACCTTTTTGGTTTGGCGACCCGGAAAGGGAGGCAGGCATGACTAGATGTATGCACACAAATGGGCTGTGTGCTTGTGTGCGCAAAAATGAGCCCCAAGCGCACACATGTGCATGTGCAAACGCGGCTGCGTGGGCACGAGTGATGCAAATGGTGTGGTGCTAGCATTGACAGGATGCTATGGGCGGCACTAGTGCTGGTGGGATGCTCGGGGCGGTGCTAGTGCCGGCGGGATGCTCGGGGCAGCACTATTGCCAGTAGGATGCTCAGGGGCAGGGCAGTGCTAGCGCCGCCGGTGGGATGCTCGGGGCGGCACTAGTGCCGCTGGGACACTTGGGGGCAGGGCGGTGCTAGCGCTGGTGGGATGTTTGGGGCAGTGCTAGTGCAAGTGTAGGGGGTGAGTGCACATGCGTGTGCACATGCACTGGCCAGTCCTTCACGCGGCCCAGTGGCCAAGCGGTTGCAGCCCGGTAGTGGGCCATGGCCCACAGGTTGGGGACCCCTCTTCTAAATGTACAGGAAACAAAAAGTGAATATCAAAATAATGTCATAAAAACATGAACAGCATGTTCATGGCAAGGAACAGCTTTACACTGTCAGTTTTTACAAAAGATCAAAGAGAAAGTAGATAAAAATAAAGATAAAACCTGCCATTGGCTTAGAACTGGAATATTAAAAAAAGGAACAGAAGAGGTTTCTTGGGGGTTCTCTTGAGCAAACTCTTCGAACTAATGCAATCAAGGCCAGAACTGAAAAATCCTCAAATAATTCAAACTGAAGATTGTGCAAGAAGCAGAAGAAACAATAGATCATATACTCACCTTATGAAAGATCTCAAACTGTTTATAAACAATAACAGGGTAAAATATTGTGGAATTTCTGAATACAAACAGCTAAAATTTTCGCTCATACACGTCAGATTTAACTGTGGTTGAAAAGAAGAAAGTGTAGATAATACCAACACAATACTAGGATAGTAGAATAGAACATAAGAATTGGAGAAAATCACAAAGTTTCAAGATCTGAAAATCAAAATTGAAATATTATGGCATAAACTGGCTTTGGTGGTCCCAATGGTAATCAGCACAACTAAATCAGCACCATTATTTAACCATTTAACCTTAGTTTCCAAGACTCACAGTGTGCCCATTTTTAATTTTAGCTGTTAGTTCATGCCCTTTACTCCTCTGCATTCCAAGTTGCATTCTTTTAGGCCTGTTCATCACCAAGTAGATCCAAGAATAGTGCTTCTACTCCCTGTCATAGATTTAGTCATTCAGAGTTATCCCATAATATTTTTAGTAAGATAAAAAAAATGTAAACCTGGCTATCAGTGACCCATGGTACCGTGTCTTACCAACACAGTATCAATTTGTGCACATTTGAGCCATCGTGTAGCAGAAATGCACCCAAAGCCCAATTTTACTTAAATATGCTCAGGTTACTCCATGCAAGCAAAAACTTGCAAGCCAACTGTTGCCTCCATTCTACCAAGTAGAACGTAGGCAGTTCAGTGATGTAGTTTTAGGGTGCTTTGTCTATGTTTATCACTCTTTTCTACCTACTCCGTCTTTCAGTTGAATTGTTCTTATAGGCAAGGCTGTCCTCCTTTGGGGTAAAGATAGGAACACCTTACCATAAATCCAACTGCATTAAAATAATTGATGTCGGCCAACTTGTGCAAGCCATACGGAGCATATCGTTCATCAGGCAAATGACTTTTTAATGATCTAGGATGTACTGAGAATGATTCACTTATAGAGAGAAACCATCTAGAATGTGAGACTTACAGTGGGAATGTATTCTTCCCTTCTTTCTTTCCTTCCTTCCTTCCTTCCTTCCTTCCTTCCTTCCTTCCTTCCTTCCTTCCTTCCTTCCTTCCTTCCTTCCTTCCTTCCTTCCTTCCTAAAGGGAGCAAATCAGAGCATTCTACAATTGCCTGCATATTTGCATCTTACTAACATCTTTTTTCCCCAAAATAAAATTCAATGGTGAAAAAAGTAAGGTTCTACATTTAGGCAAGAAAAGACAAATGCACAAGTATAGTATAGGCCAGTGATGGCAAACCTTTTAGAGACCAAGTGCCCAAACCGCAACCCAAAACCCACTTATTTATCGCAAAGTGCCAGGGCCGCATCAGCATTGTGGTGCCCTCAGGGGGGGGCATGGGGTGTGGCCCACTGGGTGGGTGTGACCCACTGGGTAGGCATGGCTATGGTGGTCACGGCAGACTGGATGGGCATGGCCGGGGTGGGTGTGGCCACCTCAATGTTGCTCATGGGGGGATGCCGGTGGGGGGCTGGGCAGGGTTGGGGGTCTCTGGTGGGTGGGGCAGTGGACAGGAGGCTTATCCTTCAGGGTGAGGCAGGGGGCATGGTGAGTTGCCATTGCCACAGGGCAAGGCAAGATGAGGCAGGGGCTGGGGTGGCTGCTGCCTGACACCATTGGCCCCCTCACACAGAGGTCAGTGAGTGCATGGGGGCTGATGATGTCCATCAGCAGCCACAGCCTGCTGGCCCCTTGACCGATGCACTCTGTGGCACCACAGCCTGCTGCCAATATCAGGCCAGCCCTTCAGTAGCAGGCGGAGTAGGGGAGGGGGGAGGCACGTGATGCAGATTGCCAGAAGCGCCTACTTCCATCTGTTTTTGCTTGCAGTTGGAGAGCAGGTTGCTGCTGGTCATCTCCACAGCCCCCTCACAGATCTTGGCCTTGGCCCATGTGTGGAGCCTGTTCCCCATGCGCACCTGACGCACTTTGGCCCCACCTTAGGCCGCTGCCACCAGCAGCTCACACAGGTCCATTAGGCTATTGCCGCTGCTCAGAGTGACAGCCCCACCCAGCACAAAGGAGGCGAAGCAGCCAGCTAGCAAGCTCGAGTAGAGGTGGTAGAGCACATCCACACCCAGCAAGCCAAAGGCCACTCCGAGTGGGGAAAGCCGGATCCCCATCGACGACATGGCCCCTCAGTCCCAGCTAGGATTGCGTGCCTCCCCCCATCTCTACTGGGCCTGGATGGCCATGAGGCCGATGGGGATCCAGCTTTTCCCACTCAGGGTGGCCTTCTGCTTGCTGCCCCTGGACATGCTCTACCACCTCTATGTGGGGCTTCCTAGCTAACCACTTCACCTCCTTCGTGCTGGGTGGGCCTGCAGCTCTGGGCAGCGGCATAATGGACCTGTGCGAGCAGCTGGTTGCCGCGGTAAGTACTGAGGTGCACGAGGGGAATGCACTCCATCCGGGAGCCAAGGGCAAGATGCTTGAGGGGGCTGAGGAGATGGGATGGAGTAGGCATGTCCGGCGGTCCACATCACGTGCTCCCCCAACTCCCTGTGCTACCAGTGCCACTGCAGTACTGCTGATGGAGGGCCGGCCCAGTATTCAGGTTTTTGCTCCCGCTTTGCCCACTTCTTAACAGCTTTGTTTCCCACCCCCACCCCCATGTCCCCACCTTCCTAAGCACAGTGATTATTTCCAGACCCCTAAAAGAAGGGTTTTCAGGGGGGAGATCATCAGCGTGATTCTATCTTTTACATTTGTGGCAACTGCTTGTTTTACAGCGAGGATTAAAGCATCGTCCACAGCCGCTCATCCCTCCTTGGTAGATGTAACCGCATTGGTGTCCAGGGCAGCCGAGCGTTGGAAGAAGCCTCGCTCCAGTTTGTCACTCAAGAAGGGTTTCCCCGCCCCACCAATGAGGAGTTTTCTCCCCCTCCTACCTCGGCAAGCACCCAGCAATAGCCCCCCCTGTCTTCATTGGGGCAGGTGGGCCACTCTCACCTTGAATGAGTGCCGAGGAAAAGGCGAGCGGGGAAGCGCTGGATTGGCTGCTGAGAAGCGAAGCGAAGTATGAGGGGGTGGAGGGAAGAACTTGTTGCTCCCAAATGGGGCTGCCCTTTCCTCAGTACCTACTGCAGCTGTCAGCCGCTCACACAGGTCCATTATTCCGCCGCCCAGAGCTGTAGGTCTGCCCAGCATGAAGGAGGCGAAGCGATTGGCTAGGAAGCCCTGTGTACAGGTGGTAGAGCACACCCAGGGCTATCAGGCAAAAGGCCATCCCGAGCACCAAAAGCAAGATCCTCATCAGCATCATGGCCGCCCAGGCCCAGCAGAGATGGGGGAGGGAGTCATGCAATCCTAGCTGGGACTGGGGGGTCATGGCGTTGATGGGGATCCGGCTTTGCCCACTCGGGGTAGCCTTTGGCTTGCTAGACGTGAGCATGCTCTACCACCTCTACTCGAGCTTGCTAGCTGGCCACTTCACCTCCTTTGTGCTGGGCGGGGCTGCCGCTCTGGGCGGGGCTGCTGCTCTGGGCGGCGGCGGCCTATTGGACTGCACGAGCTTCTGGTGGTGTTGGCATGCATGCCCACAGAGAGGGCTCTGAGTGCCGCCTCTGGCACACATGCCATAGGTTCGCCACCACTGGTAGGTGGTATCTTGCTCAATAGCAGTAACTGTGAGAGGGATCTCATAGTTCTAGTGGACAATCACTTAAATATGAACCAGCAGTGTGCTGCAGCTGCCAAAAAAGCCAACACAGTGCTAGGCTGTATTAACAGAGGGATAGAATCAAGATCACATGAAGTGTTAATGCCACTTTACAATGGAATAAGTTTTTTTGTTAATAAAATATTTGTTTTCAACATTAACATGGAGCTTTTGTGGACTAATTCTGAATGAAATGCATCTGCAAATTTCACAAACGGAAAAGCAAGGACATAATCTCACCAATTTTATGTCTTTAATTAAAAAAAAAGTGTACCAGACAAATAACACTGGTGAAGCAAGGATATTTTTAGAGCATGTGAGGGACCATAGATTTTAAGAGAGGAAAACAATTTTGCCATGAGGCAGAGTAAAGTTCTTTTATTTAGGACATCCTTCTTTAACTTGGTGGTGCTTACCAAATTTACAGTGCTTGGATCCTCATAATTCTCAGCCAGCAGTGGCAAAACTGTGTTTCTTTGGAATTGTGAAAACTGAAATCTCATATATCTGCAGAGCTTCAAACTGAGGAAGGCTAATCGAAGATTTCTTGTCTATACTATAGCTTTCCTGCTGTGCATTTTACAATTGGATGTTTTTCATTATTTAGATTAGTAATGTTTACTTGTAGCTCTTTTGATAGTTGTTGAACTACAACTTCCAATAAATCTCCAACTAAAATCCAAATAAGGAAGAATTTTTGGAATTGTAGCTCAACCATATGTGAGGACTATGGATTTTCATTCCTGTATATTCAATCCATGATGAATGAATGAATGAGTGAGTGAATGAATGACTGATACATGTATTCTGTTTCAAAATCTGATATAGACTTTTCCAATTGGTGATATACTTAAACAGACTATACCAGTGATGGCGAACCTTTTAGAGACTGACTGCCCAAACTGCAACCCAAAACCCACTTATGTATCATCAGGTGCCGAGTGGGCATGGTCCATTGAGTGGGTGTGGCCCATTGGGTAGGCATGGCTGTGGTGGTAACAGCACACTGGGTGGGACTAAAAAGTTCAATCAATCAATTCCAACTTCGTGAGATCTTTTTTTTTCCTGCGAGAAGTTGAAATTGATTGATTGATTGAACCCTCTTTTTTTTGCACACAGCGGTGGAGGCCTAAAGTGAAAAGGTTTTATAAAACTCAGCTGAAGGCCTAGAACTGGGATGACGGCGCACGTGCCCACAGAGAGGTTCGCCACACGGGACTATACCTTGAACATTTTTACACGAGGACTTCGCATTGTCTATGATTCTGGCTGATTAATAATAATATTAATATCAACAACAACAACAACAACAACAACAGTAGTAATAATAATAATAATAATAATAATAATAATAATAATAATAATAATAATAATAATAATAATAATAATAATAATAATGTAAAGTTGGAAGGGACCTTGGAGGTCTTCTAGTCCAATCCCTTCTCAGGCAGGAAACCCTATACCATTTCAGACAAATGGCTGTCCAGTCTCTTCTTAAAAACTTCCAGTGTTGGAGCATTCACAACTTCTGGAGGCAGGTTGTTCCACTGATTAATTGTTATAACTGTCAGGAAATTTCTCCTTAGTTTTAAAGGCTGCTTCTCTCTTTGATTAGTTTCCATCCATTGCTTCTTGTCCTGCTCTCAGATACTTTAGAGAATAGCTTGACTCCCTCTACTTTGTGGCAACCCCTGAGATATTGGAACACTGCTATCATGTCACCCAGGTCATATCACTATCAGGTCATAAGGAATATCTATAACTCACCTAAAGCAAACACATAATGTTGCTTTCCTTATCATCATAAACTGACAAGGTTAATATACAAACTTATTTCTGAATTTTTCTTCTATGAAATTTTCCATTTTCACCCTTTCTTCATGCTTTTTTCCCCAAAACCTCCATCAATAGGAGCAAAATTGAGAAAAACCGCTGCACGTTTTGGAGCCATTATAAGTCTCCCCCCCCCCCCCCGGAAAGAAAGCATCATAATTTTAGGTGCTAGCTCAAGTATTCTCCCAGAGAATATATGGGTTAACTTTGCTCCCTTGATTGGCAGATCATTATTTTATGCCATTCACCAGGTTTCAAATGCTTCATTTTCACAAAATTTTGTTGTGGAGTGAGTAGGAAAATTATAAATTTTTCTTGGGATCCCCAATAAGCTGTGAGATTTCTGGGCTGAGGCCAATCTTTTAAAATAAACTAATAGAAAAAGTTCTCAAAAGTTTAAGAAACACATTCAAAAGGCTAGAATATGGTATATATTGGAATATAATGCAAAACTACAAAAGTTAAAGAAGATTGTAGCTAGGATATAGCAGAGTATAAATATTAATCAGTGGTAATGTTAAAGAATAAGATCCTGAACCTTACTTAGGAAGGAATAGTTGAAACTCCAAGACATCTGAAGTCCTTCCCTTCTATCCCCTGCCCAAAAATATCTGGCAACTAAAATAGTTAACATGTAGTTAAATATTTAGTGGTTGCCCAACTGAATTTTTTTACTTTAGACAAAAATGATAAAGATAGAAGAATCAATCATATTAACCCTAACCCTAACTTTTACTTTCCATACAAGTTGTATATCCTTGGTTTAGCTCACTAATATGCTTATGCTTATTTATAAAACTCCATGGTTGCCAGTTTCCTTCGCATTACTGTCCGTTAACTGTTGTCCCAATATGTGAAAGAGGAAGCTATCAAAGAATTTCTCAATTTGAAAGCTGAACTGATTTAGTTCTAGGAAATTAGTGTATAATAAAACTACTTGGTAAGCAAACATTTGGAAATGTGATGATGGCTGACAACTAAAGTGATCAACATGGACTTAGGTAACTCCAGTGGTTGTTGAAGATGGATTGCTGATCAGATCAGATCAAATCAAAACAAACCTTTATTATAGTCATAATCCAGCATAAGCAGATTGTGGTACAATCAGCACAGTTTGTAAACCACCCAGAGTCACTTAGGTGAGATGGATGGTATAGAAATTTGATAAGTAAACAAAAAAGAAGATACATCAGAATCTAACAAAATTACAAAAACCTGGAAGATATGTTAAAACAGAAAGAGGCTGTCTCTTATTTAAAAAACAAGAATCTAAGAGGATCTAAAACAGGGGTGTCAAACTTGCAATGTCACGTGGTGTGTCGTGACATATCGCGACTTTTTTGCCATTGCCGGCAATGGGGTGGGCACGGTTTCGCTATGATGTATCTGGCCCGTGGGCCGGCAGTTTGACACCCTTGATCTAAAAGGAAGGATAGTAGCATTAGATGGGTACAAGGGAGCATAAAAGTTAGTACATAGAAGACTATATTAAATTACAGAGTCTAGAATGGTAAACCAGACTGATCATTAAATCTACTTTATGGCAAAAGTCATCATCCAACAAATTTTAAGTGCTGCTGTGCAGAAAGAACCTGGCAATATTGTATGTTGTAGCAGAGGTGATATCTGAAAGCTAAGGGAGGTGCAGAATTATCCTATGCACCTTGGGTGTTTATACAATAATGGTAAGATGAGGGTGATATGAATATCTCTGTAGTACATAATAGAGAAGCAATGCTCTGTTATTTTTTTCTGTGTGTCCATAGTCACAGGAGTGTTACTGTATGTCTTCAAGGACAACTGAGGGGAGGCATGATATTGTGCCCAGAGTAAAGACTCTCACATGTTTAGTCCCAAAGGTGCATTTTTAAGAGGCAACTGGACTTTCTTGTTTTTCTTTGAAGACGTTTTGCTTCTCATCCAAGGAGCTTCTTCAGCTCTGACTGGATGGTGGGGAATAAAAGGTTTTTTATTTCTTGCAGGCAGCTGGTTATTTGCATTCTTTAGAGTGTTGTTCAGGCCACTTGGAGTTTTAACTGTGTCCTCAAAGTCACCTGAGTAGTGCAAATAGGTGCGGAGTCTTCTTGGAGCCTTCTTAAAGAAGCTTCTTGGATGAGAAGCGAAACGTCTTCAAAGAAAAACAAGGAAGTCCAGTTACCTCTTGAAAAAGCACCTTTGGGACAACCATGACCTGGATGACTGAGAATCTCCATAGACATTCTGATGTTTAAGTACTTCAAGTTTAGTAATATATGCTGTAGGGGAGGCAGAATATTTGTTAGATTCATTAGCAATAGAGGATGGGATCTTGGCTAGATCCAATTGGCATTTTGTGTTTGCTACATGCTATTTAATGAGTAATACTGAGGAGAAGATCTGGAGAGAAGCCCAAGGATGAGAGTTTTTTTACTGGCCAGTATCTTGGCGGATACCTTGATCATGGATTGCCGGTTTTAGAAAAATCCAGCAAGAGCTTGTAAACAGAAGTTAGATTAGTTCAGGGGCAAGTGGGGAGATTAGGCATATTCCACATAGGTTTGCTGAAGAAAAGGACCACATGATTTTTCTTCTTATCGTAGAAGCTCTCGGTGGAGCTGAAGATGATTGGAGAGGGGATTATCAAAGATTTACCAGCCAGAGAAGAGCCAGCAGGCCACCTTTGCCCAGCCCATCTGATGCAAGAATACCAGCCACTATAATATAAAGCTGTTTCTTACATTTATGTAGCAATAATTCTAGCGTTGGGCAACACAGAGGCATGTATAGACTAGGTACGTACATTAAACTCATGTCATCATTTGCTAAAATATGCTTGCTGAGAGTTATCCTGAGCCTGTATATTTGAAAGCAGAAAATATCTATTTGCTACATCTGCATTAAGCTGCAGCCAGCCGTCATTCAGAAGGGAAAAGTGTCTACAAGAGAATGTAAAACAATGAAGAAGGATAGGAACTGGGGAAGCACCCAGCTGCTTGACTGTTCTGATAAAGCTTGGCAAAAGTGGTGCATGTTTTTTCTCTTTTCTTGTTAAATGTCTTTTAAGGGGGGAAAAGTGAGAATCTCTATGGCCCAGTTGTTATCAAAATGGCACCAGGAGTTCAAATCTATGCCTCCAAAGAAGATACAGGTAGTCCTCGGCTTATGAACACAACTGACCCCAAAATTTCCATTGCTAAAACAATATAGTTGTTAAGTGACTTTTTGCCCCATTTTATGACCTTTCTTGCCACATACGTTAAGTGAATCATTGCAGTTCTTTAAGTTAGTAAAATGGTTGTTAAGTGAATCTGGCTTCCACATTTGCTTGTCAGAGGGTTGCAAAAAGTAATCACATGACCCTGGGACACTGTAACTGTCATAAATATGAACCAATTGCCAAGCGTCCAAATTTTGATCATATGACCAGGAGTTGTTGCAATAGTCGTAAGTGTGAAAAACGGTCATAAGTCAGTTTTTTCTGTCCCGTTGTAACTTCAAACGGTCACTAAACAAAAGGTTGTAAGTTGAGGACTATTGTATAGGAATTTTTTTCTTAATTTTGCTTCCTAGTTTCCACTTGCACTACATGTTTCCAAGGGAAATAAGTTTGTTTTTTTCAGTTGCTAGCTTAAATAAACCACTCGAATATGTTGCATGCCATCAGAAAAATGCACACACCATAAAATAAGTATGTGGGCAGGGAAGTAGAAACTTCTTTTTTCCCTCATTCTCCCCCATGGAGAGAATTTTTATTACTCCTGGAGCTGTCTCAGTTCAGAGAGGGCAATGATTAAATGAATTTCTTTGCTCTTTGTTCTCAGTGTTTTGAGGCAGAAGTAAATATAATCGTAGATTACCTTCAGATGGCTTTTGAGGGATTGTAGAGTGAAATCTAAGGCATTGTAGGAATATCCTGAGTTAAATAGATTAGGAGGACTGAAAAGGAAATATTGAGGAGAAATCTGGTTTTCCTTCTAATCCTTCTGAGCCAATTCAATAAAGTAGAACATTAATAAATTTTGCTGTTTTGTTAAGTGACCTTGATAAAAGCAAGTAGGTGAATCCAAAAATTAGTTCAATTAGTGGAATTTTAATATCATCTAAGTCATTCAGACCATTTACCATGCGGACCATTTAAGTCAATTTCACTAATGGATGAGGAGACAGGAAGGTACACAGTACAAAATGGTGTGCAGATGTCTAATTCAATATTTTTTTTCTCTAAGCCCCTTTAGCAAATTGCATATCTTGGAACTGAATTGCATATCTTAAAATGGAATTTCATTTAGCATTCTTACAATTGCACAGAAATGCAGGGGTTATTTCTGACCTACTTGCAAAATGAAAATGACATCCAAAACTCTGTAGCATAGGGATTCAAAAAGCTGGATTGGTAAAAGGGCTGTTTGCAAATCTGTGAAGATGTGTAAATGTTTTCTCTTGACACATCATACAAATAAGTAATGGCAGACGTCTACACTGATGAGGAGTCCATGTGCCAGCAGTTTGTGAAGAAATTTGAGCTGGTCTGAGATGTTTTGCTACCTGACACAGTGGATTAGAAGGAGTAGATTTTGCAGAGCTTTGATTCTACCATCGTGGCTGCCACTTGGACCTTTTTTGACCATGCCTTTGTTGACACCTGTGATCCGAAAATACCCCCGACTTCAAAATTGATAATGAAATTGTGTTCCTTGTGATGCTAAAGGCAGCAGACGAGGTTAGACAGATGTGGTATTAGAATTCACAGCTTCTTTCTCCAAAGAGGAGAAAAGTAATGGGTTCAATGGCAGCAGGCAATCATTGCTGCTCCAAAGATCTCTCACTGTGCTTCTTGATAGGTCAACTAAGCATAAATGCAAAAGGAAGTATATGTATATGTATATCTGTATATCTGTCTATCTCACATATATGACTCTAGATGGCTCATATACTTAAAACAGAAAATAATAAATAGTGAGCCCATATGTGGACCCAGTATGTGGATCTGTATGTGTTTTTAATTACAACTGTTTAGTTGTTTCCTCTACTTTAATTCAAAACTGGAGCTGTGAGCTGTCTTGATGATGGTTATATGGAATTCAGATGGATATACAGTTTGACCAATAGATATCAGTTTTTGTGAGGAGTGGGTACTAGCTGAGCATTGTGTTTAAAATCCTAAATGATGTGAGTGAAACATTCTTTTTTCCATCATACTCTTCAAGTGGCAAAAGAATTCAACATTGCTAAGTGAAAAACATACCAGTTTTTTCTCTGTCAATATTCATTAAAGGTACACACCCCAAAGCTATTTTATACTTAGATGAATGGAAAGCTTTCATTATTAGTATAACTGGTTATAAGTATTAAATAATGTCAGTTGAGAGAGTAAGTTCCAATTGGTAAACAGTCCAATGACAACATTAAAACAGACAAAATTATAGGTGCATAACCAGGATTCAGTCATGAAAACTAAATCCTACTGAAAGCAATGGGATGCATATTAATTGCAAGTAAATGCTACATCAAAGCTTTCAAGTAGAATTTAATCATAACAAACTTTGGTTGGTCTGCTTCCATAGTAATTGCTCTCCTACCCCTTGGTATATAAATATTAAGTTAGACCTCCTTTTATGGGGTACTCAAGTAGGTGTTTCAGTTCTTAATAACAAACTATAGTCCAACCACTACTTTTGTGGTTTTGTGGGAAACTTCACTAAGCATGTTATTGGAAACTTTCACCATCTCTCTTGAAAAGTTTTTCATAGGATCTTCAGATATTCCAAGGTTTTCCTGTGTTAAAGCTAATTTGCAGTACTTCAGGGATGGAAATAGAGATTGAAATGTATGTATGCATGCATGTATGTACGTATGGATGTATGTATGATGTATGTATGTATTTTTCATATTTCTAAACCATCTATCTCCCTCATATCTTTTTGTCTGCCATTGTGCATGTAAGCAGTTTCAGTGTAAGTTACAGCCTTTTAAAGTTTTGTATGCCATTTATGTAAAGGCATTTTTTAATGAGATTTGAGTAGGATTAGCACACACAAATTATATTGAAGGCTTAAGAAGAGCTCACACAGTGGTACAGTCAAGGTTGAAGGGCTGTTGAACAGCATGTTTTCTGAGAAGTGCCCTCTCATCACCTTTGCTTAATCCTTTACTTAAACTGGATGGATGGATGGATGGACAGATAGGAGAGAGATCTCCCCTTGGAAGAGGAAAGCAACTGTTGTAGAGTCTCTCTCTCTCTCTCTCTCTCTCTCTCTCACACACACACACACACACACACACACACACACACACACACACAGAAAGAGAGAGAGAGAGAGAGAGAGAGAGAGAGAGAGAGAGAGAGAGAGAGAGAGAGAGAGAGAGAGAGAGAGAGAGAGATTGGGACACCCCTGGTTTCTGAGCTACTGTACAGGCCAGCTGGATAAAACTGGGTCCACTGATCTGTGCCCAAATCAAATAAATACAACTAGAAAATCTATGGATCTTCTGCTGGGCTCCAGGCTGAAGAAGGAACAGACCAGTGGGAAGAAAAAGTGATGCAAAAGAGAGGAAGGAAGGAGAAGCAATAAATCATCATCATCATGATTATCAAAGAAGAAATTGATTAACCATTTGTTATAGATATTCCTAATTACATTGTTTGAAAGGAAACTGAGTAAATTAAAAGCTTCAAATCCCTGGGCATAGTGTTTCAGCTTAGAAAAGCCTGGAAGATTTATTTTATTAAATTTATATGCTGCTCATCTCATTATTGCGCCAACATTGATCAAGAGCAAGGGAGTCCTATAGCTATTAAAAGTTTTTTGGGAAGACAAAAGTAAGGAATACCTACAAGCTGCTCTGAAACCCTTGGCCCAAATGTTGTGTGGTGCTCAGCTGGGACCATTCCTTCCCTATAAGTCATTCGAAACCATCCAAATAAAAATTTTACAACCCCCTTTTCATACAGATGTGTATGGAATGGAATGCTCAGAAGGGAAGCAGGTCGACCAGAAGTGAGACTCTGAGACCATGGCTGTCAATACTCGCATATTGGCTCAAATGCCACTTTCCCCCATCATGAAGGTAGACTCCATTGTCCTGACAGATCAGTTTCAATCTCCATGGCAACAGACAGTTCTGAGAAACCTTGCCCATTATGGCTTGCCACTTAAGCAACTGCTTCCTTTGGAATACACTCGGGCTAAAAGGTCCTAGATAAAGAATTCCAGAATGAGCTCAGTCACGTTCTATCCAAACCAAAGCACAAACAAGAGGGAAGAGGGCAGATACCTGACTAATTTAGTTTTTCCTACTCAACAAATAGCCTTTTTGACTTGATATTTGACCCCTTTAAGTTCTGAATAGGAGATTTACCAAAGTCCCCATGTGGGGAAAAACTTATCCATGTAGTATGAAAGCTGTTGAGATCACCACACAAGTGCTTCTGCCTTGTTACCAATGTAGTTGATAAACTTTCCTTCTTCCTTTATTGACATGTATTATAGATCATAATGACATTTTTCTTTTTGACTTTCTTCTCTCAAATAAGGAACCATCTATTACATACAACAGAACTAGATTTTGCCAGGTCACAATTAAAATTTGCAAATACATAATGAAGTGTAGTGGGCTTGGGCCCTTATTCTTTTATATCTTTTTTGTATAATCTTCTCTTGTTTTTATATCATTTTGTGGCCTTCAGAAACCCCTTTTCAGTTTATTCTTAGTATCAATATAAGAAATTTTATAAAAATATTTTAGTGTTTGACTGTTGTTGTCTTATATTAGCAATCCTAGTTTTTAGTTATTCTTCATCATTTACAGGTTTAGAATTATTGAACTGGATGTAATTTTCCTTGTTGGTATTTTATTTTTGTCTGTGATAAAAAATAAACATTTGTTGTTGAATAGGGATGTATATCTTATGTATAATGTATATTTTCACTGGAATAAAAATATGTAACTTCTCATTTTTTTCTAAATATAGTTTGTAGGAGTTTATGAATATAAAACTATGCAGGTGTTTGTAATTCTTTTCCCCAAGATTCCCTCTTCTCTAGTCCAAAGTTGTCCAGGCCAGCCAAACTGCTACTGCCAGTTCTACCATCTTCGGCTTGACACCTTGCTGGGATCCTGCCATCAAAAACCAGGGTGAAAGGAGCGAGGGAGACAAATGGGCAATAAACATGTATGGAGATATGATGGGAAACAGGGAGGGGGGATGACAGCTTTATGAAGACTAGGGAAGCACGGAACCAGTTTGTGCCGGTAGTCAAGGCCACACACCCTCAGAATGGAATGCGGATTGTCCCAAACATCTCAGTGATTCTCAAAACACCTATGCGGCTCCTTATTGGATGAAGACGAACTGGTTAAAGTGGGAGGACTGGAATGAAGGGAAAAATCTGTAACCTTTTGTGCAGGAATCTTACTTCTGGCCTGACTTTACTGCAACCAGCAATCTTTAGTAAAAGAACCTAGCACTTCGCCTAAATGGAGTCGAGGTTCTTTCTTTCCTAAGGGACCTGACTAGGGCAGGCCTGACAGTTACTGAGAAGACTTCATGTCTTGCACATACGCTTCTGTGGACTAGACAGAATATTGCCCACAGATTTGTCCATAAGCTCACTGCTTGGCTTTCCTTTGTGGGGTAGGGCAATTAGGATTAGCCATTCACTTTTATGGAAAAAAAAGTAGGGGTGTCCACAGAGTATGGTCAAAAATGGTCAAATAGCATTTTTAGCAGTTTAGTTAAAACTCTGCCCACTTTTTATGTGCAGCGTACATAAAATAACTGGTTTGGGGGTGGGTGCTGATCATATGTGCTCACCTTTGGACCAGTGTGTAGGGAAGATATCAATTTCCCTCATTTGCTAAATATTGAAAACTGCAGGCTCAGTTGAGGCAAATGTATCTGCACATTCTTATAGTCTCTTTCCTGAAGGCTTGTTAAATTCATATTTTACACCATCATCATTTATATGACATATTATAATATAGCAGGGTGGCAAGCATTAGTATGTCTATGTAATTAACCTCATGCTCATGTAAATAAGATTAATTAGTCCTTTTCTCCCCTAATCTGGTGGGAAACATGGATAATTATAGTTGTATTGTTTATGCAAATTTCACTGAAGTATACAGAAGGACAGAACAGGTTGCTAAGTAAAGTTCAGCTAAATGACTACCCCCGAATATACCTCCAAAAGACAGATAAGCTAATTAAGTTTTGTCATCTGCATAAGGGGGGGTATCTTACTCTGCATACTCACTGCCATTTATTTCCAGCTGTCTAATATGATATGCAAACATTCTGAGGTCAGTCACTGAAAATCCGATGTATTTAGTACTGTATTTAATACTGACATTTCAGTGACTCATATGTCATCTGCTGACTTTCTGTCTCCACAAGGCAGAAGAAAACTAGCTCAGATGTAGAGCAGTGACAATCCTGGATGAACAGCAGATATTTCAGCTTGAAATGATGAAGAGGGAATGGCAGCCTAAGTTGAATGTATATTTAAGAGGAAGCTGCAGGCAAAGGAAGAGAATAAGTCTTTTCTCAATCATGTTTTTTATTAGTTTATCAAAATATAAAATATAGAAAAAAATGAAAATATTGGAAAATGGAGAAAGAAAAGAGGAAGAGGAAAAGGTATACAATAAAGGGGAGAAGGAAAAAACAACAACATTGACCTCCAGTTCCTTTTGGTGCAGTAGAATAAGGTAATCATAAAACCTCAATTTTTTGCTTTTATACGATAACATATATTACTTATGTTTATAACATCCCCTCCCCTACTCTCTTCTCCTCTATCCTATCCTATCCTATCCTATCCTATCCTATCCTATCTTATCCTCTCCTCTCCTCTCTTCTCTACCATAGCCTCCCCATCCCCTCTCATCCCCTCCCTTCCTCTCCTCTCCTCTCTCCTCTCCTCTCCTCTCCTCTCCTCTCCTCTCCTACAAATTGAGAGCACACACAGGTAGTTCGAAAGCAGTGCAGAAGAAGGAGTTAATCTACATATGTGACCTACCCATTTTCAGAAGGGTTTCTCCTGCAGACCTTTTAATTTCCTGGCAGAATATTAACAAAGAGAATCTTCCAGATTGGAAATCTGTAAACTATTTAACATTTTTAAACAACTTTCTGAATTGAGCCTAGAAAAATAATTAGCAACAGAATCTTTTTGTTCAGACATCTTACAGCTTGATCTTGATTCCAGGCAATAGTTAATATAGCTTAATATCTATATTTTGCAACAGTTGGTCTAATAACATGATATTCTGAGCAAGCTTCTGGAAAATACAAACCAACCTAGGATTGGGGTAAGAGCAAATTCCTTAAAATGATAAATTGGAAAAAAAAAAAGTTGTTAGTGCTGTCACTAATGTTAGAGATGATCCACCAAATGTTAGTAATCCTCACCTATAAAAATGGATGAAACCTCTCATCAACTGCAATGAAACCAGTCTTTAGGCATATATTAAAACAGTTTAAAATCTTTTTCAAGAATAGCCATCGGTGTGTCTGGTATGTGTGTCTTATAATGCTCGGATATGATTTGAAGAATATTGTAAGAGATCAGCAAAGTGGTTGTTAAAGGACAATTTCTGCCCTTTTGCTCTTTTGTGCTTACTTCCCTCTTTATTGCCCCAATTCCCTGAGATTCACACCAGTCAGATCTTCTTTTCCCTGTTCTTAACTGGGAATGGTCCTAGTGGGAGAGCTACTGCCTCCCCCCTCCCCCCCCGCCTTCCTTTCCCTGAAGAGGTCCAAAGCATCCGGTGTTCTCTTCCAGCAGACAGCTCGCTCTCAAAGCTCCTAAAAAATTTAAAGGGAGAGCATGCAGGCCTTTTTGCACAGCCCTTGAGGAAATTATACATAAATTAATAGAACTGGCAAAACTGCATACATAATGCATCATAAAACATCATGGATTATGACAAAAACAGGAGGAAGAACTCTTTTCTCTGCAAGAAGACTGTACGGAGAGAGTATTTTTCCATCCATTCCTTTTTAAAAAATAAAGTGAGGTTGCAAGAGAGGTCTCAGAAGGAAGCATAATAAAAGGAGCAATTTTCACCAGTCCACTGAGCAAGTAGTCACCATATCCTTCTGAATAAGTGGGAAGGTGCTTAGATCAGGAGGAGGGGTGATAAGTGCTGGAGCCGAAGTTTCAGAGAAAATAGCTAAGTATTTGGGCTGTACAGTTGTTTGGATTCAAAGGTCAAAATGTACTCTGGAGCACATGGAGGTGTCACATTATCTCTCTCTGCCATTCTTCAAGAAGCTGTGTCTTCTCTAAGTTAGTGTGCTGCAGCGTGATCACCAAAATTCATGCTTCGCTAGGTATTCAGAACATGATGCATTAATATATTATCACCTTTACTCTAGTAAAGTCTTACCTGGAATTTGGATTTTTTATTCAACCAAGGTCACGTGAAGTGTTTTTACCACTTGATAATGCCTTGGTAAGACCACACTAGGAATACTGCATCCAGTTTTGATTGCCATGATACAAAAAAGATGTTGAGGTTCTAGAAAGAGTGCAGACAAGAGCAACAAAAATGATTAGGGGATTGGAGGCTAAAACATATGAAGAACAGTTGCAGTAACTGGATAAGTCTAGTGTAATGAAGGGAAGAACTATGGGTGACATGATAACAGTTTTCCAATATCTTCCAAACATTGGAAGACTGTTATCATGTCACCCATAGCTCTTCCCTTCATTACACTAGACCAGGGGCAGGCAACCTTGGCTCTTTTATGACTCGTGGACTTCAACTCCAAGAATTCCTGAGCCAGCATGGCTGGCTCAGGAATTCTGGGAGTTGAAGTCCACGAGTCATAAAAGAGCCAAGGTTGCCTACCCTTGCACTAGACATATCCAGGAGGGAATCAACCTATTATCCAAAGCACCTGAAGGCAGGACAAGAAGCAATGGATGGAAACCTATGAAGGAGAGATCTAACCTAGAAAGAAGGAGAAATTTCCTGGCAGTGAGAACAGTTAATCACTGGAATGACTTGCCCTCAGAAGATGTGGTTTTTAAGAAGAGATTGGACAGCCATTTGTCTGACATGGTATAGGGTCTCCTGCTTGAGCAAGGAGTTAGACTAGAAGACCTCTAAGGTCCCTTCCAACTCTATTATTATTATTAATAATAATATTATCTCTAACATCCCTTCCAACTCTATTATTCTACTGAATTCTGTGCCATATGCTTATAAAACTAAAATCCAGCTGTCCACTATCAAATTAAGTTTATCATGGCTCATTGATAGGAAAAACCTAGCCCAGAGAAAGAAAGAGATTCCAACTAATATCTGAACTATTAATAAGCTGCTCCACATCAAAATGTCCCTGTGGAAAATAGTGCCTAGTAAAATATATCTGTAGGGTTTGGTAATAAAAGTCAAAATAGTGGCCATGATGGTGTGATTTAAAATCCTCTTGTTTTTAATGTACATTTTTTATCATAACCTGCAGAGACCCCAGTGGATCTTGATAAAGTTAAGCAGGGATTTGAGCTAGTTAGAACATAAGGGAGGGGCCACCAATGATTAAATGTCTGCAAGAAAACAACCAAACTCAGAGAGTACCAAGGACCCTTCATTTTAACTGTGAACTACAAATAGTGTCCTTTATCATCACCAGGAAATATCAAGAGTTGGTCTACCCTAAAAAGGGGAAAACATGCAATCACAATTCAAGGCAGACCATGTCCTGAGATTGCTTAGCTTTATTCACTTCTCTACTGTTATAAAGAATGTATCCAAAGACTCATTAGTGGTCAGGTATCACTTAAGGCAGGGGTCACCAACCTTGGCAACTTTAAGACTGGTGGACTTCAACTTCCAGAACTCCCCAGCCAGCATATTGAAGTCCATCAATCTTAAAGTCACCAAGGTTGGAGACCCCTGACTTAAGGGAGTCCTATACTGATCTATTGCTGTTTTTTTACCTGAAAGTGTAACTATATGTAATCCTTTTGAAACACACCAACCCACACACTTCAGCCAGATCAAAGTCATGGTAAAAAATAGGAAGAAAAAACATTCAGTTTTAACTATGCCATTCCCAAAGTCTGTGGCCCCACTAATAATAGATTTAAGCATCAAATAGAGGACAAAGAACACAATACAAATCAGACAATGGAAACCACTTCTGAAAATCTTGCCAAGAAAACTGCAGGGATCTGTCCAGGCAATTGCCAGGTTCAAGAATATCCAGAAGGCATTCATGCACATACACAGACACACAGATACACAAAAAAGTTATGGTAGGCTAGAATCACTGTTGAGAAGCTTTAACTGGATTAATAGCTGATTAGATAAGAGTGTAGAGGGAAGAGAGCCAAATAGACCCCTTCTGCTATAGCTTAATGACCATGGTGGTTTTTTACACTTTCCTAATGTTAGGTAAATGGTTGCAATGGTGAGGGCCCTATGATTTTATTTCTAAACACATGAAAGGTAGATGTAAATAATGACATTGGATAGATGTTCCAAGTGCTGGCAAGGAAAGCTGGCTCTTAATTTTGGACATATGTTCTGACCACCTACATAGAGCTGAAGAGTGGATCAAAGCCAGCTTCTTTGGCAACAGGAAATATCAATGAAGAATGTACCTGGCACTGTTTGCATTTGGGCTGCAAAGAACCTTTGTGTTACCACAAGCACAAAAAGTGGTATAAGGACTCCCTTATTTAAACTGATGAAATTTCAGACCAAAATAATGTGTGAAATAATTATACTAAATATTTATGTTGGGAATTATTTATAATGCATTTACATGACTGCAGTCCTCAGAGATAACTTGATGGTTTTCTGACATTAAGCCAAGTTTTGTCTATGTTAAATGTAGAGTTTAGAATTTGTATAAATCTTTAAGCTGTGCTGGAACACACTTTTGCATCACTATATCAACCAGACTGTACAGTCTTTCAGTCTGAGGCCTCTCCGGGGTACGCAATGTCATACAGGAAGTCCTCCACTTACAAATACAATTGGACCTGGAATCTTGGTTGCTGAATGAAACAGTTATTAAGAAAGATGCATAGTGAGTTCTTTACTCAACAAGCACAATCCCAGCTCTCCCAGTTGGGTTCATTAAATGACTGGGCAGGTCATTAAACTGAGTGCTGGGGAGTACTTTCCAGGCATGGCGAGCCTTGGAAAGTCCCTAGACTCCCATCAGATCCAGGAAGTCTGGGCCATCTACCTGCTGTACTGGAAAGAATGATCATGAGAACACTGATGTTTGCTAGAGTTTTCAGATTTGAAGTGTGTTCCTCCGGGGTGCCAAGGGATTTCCCCAAATGTTAGACATTCTGTTTATATAGCCCTACAGATCAATATAGACAGAATTTCTAACAGGTTATGGGCACAGATTAGAGGAGAAATGTAAAGTTCAGAACAGAATAGAGGAGTAAGTTGTTGAGTGGGGATGTTGGAATACATGTTGGAATGTATCTTGTATTGTAACAACTAGAGAAGTATTCAGCCAGTAGATGGCAGTGTTTGTAAGTTTGCTAGGTATAATCTATGATATATACCCTATGGTCTTTTTGTTCTGAGGAGAGTTTCCTGCTACAGTTAAACAATTAAGCAGCATGGAGATTGAACACTTTGCTTGATCTGTAGGGCTATATAAACAGACTTTTTGACACCAAATCTGGTAAAAAAAAATGCCTTGGCTCACTGGAGTAACAGACATCAAATCTGGTGAAACAACCATTGGTAAACACCACTGTGGAATGATCAGAACACTGGCATTCACTGACATATTCCCCTCCCCTTCTCTTTCTGAGCCTTCCGGGGGGGGAGGTAAAATGCTAGCAAACACTAGTAAATGCTAGTAAAATGCTAGCTTTCAAAAAGACTTAGAATGCTGGCAATGGCTGGTGTTTTCACAGAATCGAGGTCCATTCCTCCAATACATGGAAGATTTTTCCTGCCTCCATGGACAGAAGGGGAAATGGACCTCAAATCCATTTCCTCCATGCATGGTGCACTGGGGAAATGGACCTCAAATCCAATGCCCCATCCACTTGCAGCCTTCCGTGCCAGCTCCCCCCTTATGGGGAACCCCTCAGAGAAGTTTGCAAATGGTGATCACATAATTGCAGGCATTTGGCAACCAATTATAAATGCAAACAGGTTGCCAAGTCTCTGAAATGTGGTCATGTGATCAAGGGGCTGACAAAATGTTTTACAATGTCCAGAAGTCCTTTATGAGCTGTGGAACACCCATTCTGAGCCTGGTGTGTCTGAAAATGGTCATTAAATGCCCAGTTATAAGCTGAGCACTACCTGTACTCCGATAAATGGATAGATTCAGGAAAAAAAGATTTAATTATAATTTAATCTCTCTTTATCCCTTTTTTTTGTCCCAAATTCATTCCCTTTGGGGAATAATTATTTGATTTATTATGCTAATCAACATAAGTATGGGGACTAAAGCCATGGTTTGGAGGGCCTGAAGCCAATGGCTGAACTCATGAAACAGAGGAATTCATGAACTCATGGCAGCTGTTCTCATAAATCTCAGGCACAGGTTTTGCCAAATGTACATTTTTAAGAATATCTATGCATGCATTATATACACAGTATATTCACACTGTGTCCTTTTCATAAACTCAATGCACTTTGCAAATTTGGGTTCAGAAATAATTAATAGAAGAATTTAGAATACTTTATCCCTTAAAATCAGCTGTCTATGTTAAAAATAATTATATGGACTGTCAGTATAAGCAAGTTACAAGTTACATTAGAAATAAGTCTGCTTAAATGGTATAGCTATCGATGTCTATAATTTTTGGTTTAATACTTTGAAAATGTTCAAGATTTTATTTAGCTTTTCCCCCCTTTGAATAAGAGTTGATTGAAAGACAAATGAAAGGGAAAATGCCAAGAAAATGCTAATAAGTCTCTAAATTCAGAATTAAAGACATTTCTATGAAATATCCACATAATTTAATTTGTTTGTAATGAATTATATGAGCTTGTACACATAACCCTTATGCAGTGGGTGAACAGCTATTTCAATTTTTTTTAAAAAAATAAGGAATCCAATCAAGGATGAGTACTGAATTGATTGCTTCAAACAACAATAAATATATTTAGAATTATCAATCCAAGTGAGGACTGTTCTGAGTCTGTTTTTTTTTTTTTTACTTTTTCTATTGTCACAGGACTGAACAACCAATTTACCTCTTCCATTTTCTTCTCAAGATCAGAACTAAGTTGGATGTAGATGTGTTTGATACAAATTAAATATGATCCTAGAATAATGTGAAATAAAAAGTGATGATATTTTAGGCCCACATATAAAACTGTATCCAAACACCCCTTTTCTATTTCTTTGAAAAACCCACTTGACATTCTTCCTGTTTCTGATTACAGAGCCATTGCATCATTGCAGTAGGTGGTAATATATGGATGTTTTTGGATTGGAAGCTAAGAAATGTTCGGCCTGGGTAGAACTTGGATGGGAGACCCCAAGAAGTCTTGAGTGGTGAACTCAATCTCAGAAAAGGGATTGAGAACCATAGAACAACCATATCTGTTGTTCTGCTGTCAAAACAACAACAACAACCCTGCATGGATGTCTCTATATAGTCACTGCTAGATGAGCTGGATTAGAAATTGTTTTTATTTTTTACAATTATAGTTGTCTGACACCCAGTCAACGCCCCAAACATATCTCACAATAAAAGTAAGGCCTCAGATCTCTGCCAAATAAATTGATAAGATGAGACAATATGTAACATTTTGCAGAGATGACAAGACATTAGATCATTGTCTGGGTGAACATCATCCTCCTTTTCTCAAATGATTTTCCTTTCCCCAAAAGGCTGACAAAATGTTGCTTTTATAAAAGATGTTGGCCTATGATGTCAGTTTTTATATTGTCAAGCGACTGGCTTTGATCTTGCTATGATAATCTTTGCCATGTAGTTTTAATCAAGTGGCAAGGAAGAGGGTGTTTAGGATCCACAAACTAAATTATTCATTGCATTTCAAACATTAAATTGTCATCAAATGCTTTCCAACTTACATCAGGCTGAATATCAGGACTATATTGCCGTGGTTGCTAATGTAATGAAAACCTTTAAAGAAACTCTTCAATCATCACCATACATTTGAGAAGCATCAAATAGATTCTTTCGATAAACAATATAACTGTAGTGCATCATTCTTCTTTTTGTTTCTGTATACATTCCAAAGAATCATAGAAATAGTCATTAGCTAATATTTCAGACGCAAAAGAATTTTACTCATTATTAATAAGGAAATATTATTTCTAATGAATTGTCAAAAAGGAAGTTTTACTAAAAATAATTAGATGAAACAACTACAAATTGTTCTTTTGAGGAAGGTAATTCGAAATCTTTGTTTCATGTTTGCAATTAGAAATTCTGATGGAAGTTTTTAAAAGATCATCTCATTTGAGAAATTGAATAACTATACCAGGGGTAGGCAACCTTGGCTCTTTTATGACTCGTGGACATAGTTGGCTCAGGAATTCTGGGAGTTGAAGTCCACAAGTCATAAAAGAGCCAAGGTTGCCTACCCCTGAACTATACCTTAAAGGCTTGCTAGCTTCTGAACAGATGCAACCTTATTTCCAATAAGATTGAAACAGTAATGGATTTAAAAAAAAAAACAAACACCTGTGGGCGCCTTATTCTTATTTAGTGTCTGGCATATCCCCAAATGGTTGAGAAAAAGTCTGGAATGAGGTTCTAGATCAGAGAGGCATAACCTCTGGTCTATGCATCAGGTCACTGAAGGAGCCTTTTACCCCAAATTTCTGCCTCCACTTTCTCTATGCCATGTCAGTTGCATTCTGTTAAACTTTGCCTGTCTTGTGGTTTTATTATCCTTTGGGTACTTAGCAGATTGTATAGGGCCCTAGTCACACTTTCTCCAGCTAAGAAAGATATGGAGAAATATCTGCCAATTCATCTGTGAAGAAAAAAAAGTGTGCTAGAAAAATTCTCCTCATCCATTGCAGGAGCTCTCCCATATCATTCCTGGTTGAGGAAGGTATTAGGCAGCCCAGTATGTGATTTTTGCAATGGAAGATACACGTATCAGATGGACTGTTTTCTTCTGTTCTGTAGAAATCAATGACTCCCCCCAATTTCATGTATGATTAAACAAATGGCCCATGGGAGTAGAGTTTTCTACAGATGCTACTTTTACTATACTTCCAATAAGCCTCAGATCACCCAGGCTTGGGTGGCTGATGGCCATGGGCTAAATCAAGTTTGTTGCTTCTGTTTCTTGAGAGATATTGCAAATCAGTGGGCTTGTGTGATCTCTTGGTTTCAGAATTTGATTTGCATTCCCTTTGATTTTGATATTTGGTTCACTTGTGGAGCTGTCTCATTAATGGATTTTAAGAGTTCTGTAGAAAGGACTACAGAAAATATGCTTAAAGCAGCCAGAAGATATGGCTGCTTTAAGCATATTTTACTGTTGTAATCTGGTTCTTGTACTGCCTTACTAAATAGTTTTGTTTTTAAGATAAGTCACTATTATTATGCTATTAATGATAGACACCAGAGAATGATAGTCATGCTAGGCTTTCCCCCATAAATCTACTGAACATGACTTGTCTTATATAAAATAACCAAGGACTGTCAGAAAATCATTCAACATCAGCAGGTTACAAGAACCTGGCCAAGTCAAATGCTTCCAAGATGTAATTAATGAAAAACTCTCTTGCAATTTACTACTTGTAGGAACTTGTTCAAAAAAGCGGATGCAGTTTAAAGATGTGATCACATAGATTGCAACAACAATATTTGGACTGAAAACCCAGGCATATCAAAAAACTGGTTGATGCTACACAAGCTGCCTTTGTCATTTTCAAAGGGAAACAGAGTTATGTGCTAGCTCCAGTCTTGTTCAATCTGTTCTTTGTTTGCATGCTATCATATGCTATCCAGAGTTTGAAGGAGGGAATGTACACCAGGTGCTGATTAGATGGCTCTCTCTTTGACTATTGCTGCTTGAATGCACAGACAAAGTGCTTTGATACATCATTCAATAAACCCTCTTTAGTAGACATATGAGATAGATCAGGGGTGTCAGACTGCCGGCCTGCAGGCCGGTTGCATCATGTGGAGGCCGTGCCCACCCCAGCTCCAGCAATGCGAAAAAAGTCCCAATACGTTGCGACATGTCACGTGACATGGCGAGTTAGACACCTGTGAGATAGAGGAACAGAAATTGATCCAATTGTGTGGTCCTATAAACTTCTCCCACTTTTTATTCTGATTCCACCCAATATCAGATTTCAGTGGTGGGATTCAAATATGTGAACAACTGGTTCTCTGTGTGGATGCCACTTTTGGAAGTCCATTCTGGGCCTGGGCAACAAAAAATTTGCTACCGGTTTTGCTGAACTGGTGCGAACTGGCTGAATCCCACCACTGTCAGATCTGCATCTGTAGTCCTTGATGAATTTTCCCATAGATCAATGATTCCTCATATAATCATTTCTAATTATAGAAAGGGAGATCAGATAGCTATGCCCACATAAAAGATAACAGTAATGGTAAATTTAAAAAAATGTTTCACGTTCCTATAACTAGTTCAGCTCCCTTTCCTTGCTACGTTTTCTTGCTCCAAAACAATTTATTATTCTGTATAGGAGAGGTGGGGGAGATGGGAGATTATTCATTTACTTGCTGGGTTCTAATACCAAGTAGAAGTGGTGATTTCTAAATTTTTGTATTACAAAGTATTCTTTGTAGGTGACAGCTGAAGTTAATCTTTTATTGTAGCTAAAGAGATGTGATCCATGAAACATTTAAGAGCACCAGTTTTCATGTTACCAAGTTAACTCACAAGGAATTTAGCTGAAGAATAGATTGCCTCTTGATACCATCAGCCTTTGTTGTTGTTGTTTAAAGTTTTTAAAAGAAAATATATTTCCTTTGCTTGGCAGACATAATAACTAGCGTGCATAATATGTACAATACCCTCCAGTGTGTCTTTATTTTTAACTGAGGCAGATCCCAGTGAGACAGACTTTCCCCCCCTCTAACAATTCTATGGGAAAGTGTTATTATCCCCTTGGTGAAATTTAAATTTTAAGTGTTAAAATGAGAGGAACTAGAGATCAAGTCTATCTCTGTGATCATTCTAAATCTCCTAGGATTCCTAATTATTCCTTTTGGAGTAACTCTAAAATACCAGAAAAAGGGAGGTTTTTATTTGGTGTGCATTTTGATGTGATCTGATGGAAGAAACAGAAAAAAAATAATCTCTTGGTTTTCATATTTCTTTAAATGATTCGATATAGCTCTCTAGCATATGTATTTCTATCTATCTATCTATCTATCTATCTATCTATCTATCTATCTATCTATCTATCTATCTATCTATCTATCTATCTATCTATCTATCTATCTATTTCCTGCTTTGTGTTGGAAGTACTGAGGTGCTTCCAGGTTGAAAGGATTAGATAGTGATATCAGGGGACACCAGTTGAGGGCTTTTTTCATGTCCCTGTTAATTTCCCACTGAAGTGGAACCTATTTATCTACTCGTGATTACTTACTTTCGAAATGCTAGGAGGACAGGAGCTGGAGCGAATGACAGGAGCTCATCCCATCAGTTAGCAGGACTCGAATGTGGGCTTGCTGATTGTCAGCCTAGTGTTCATGAGCCACCGTGCTCCCTTCTCTCGCTGTCTGTCTATCTAGCTCTGTCCATATGTCCATCTGTCTGTCCATCCATCCATCCTAAAAAAAATTGCATATGAATTAAATAAATTAGGAGGAATTATACAAAAATCTTTCATAAGTTTTAATAAAAATAAAAGTAGGCCTGGATATTTGCAGAAAGTTTTGGATTTTTATCAAATCAGTCTGTCCATAATAAAAAGATGTGAAGAAGAACAGAATTATTTTGCATTTAGCAAAAGAGCAAAAGTGATGGAAAGTCACCCAAGAAGATTTCTTCACCTTTTAGTCTTATATTTAAAAAGGCATCCAGTGCAAAGAAGCTATCACTTTGCCCCTCTGTTCGGAAAAGGGACTCTGTTCTTTGAATTGCATTTTTCAAACATAGAGCCGATCCATAATCACTACAATGGCCTTAAAATGGGCCAAAGATAAATGCTAGAGCAGAATTTGAAGGCAAAATATTTTAATTTCAGAATTCCAGGTAGGCTTGGAAAGAATCACATCTGAATTTCTGCAGGATAATTGCCATTCAGGGTAGATGATATTGAATTAGATAGACTAGTGCTTTACTCATTCATCATAAATTCCTGTGCTCCCTAGCTTAAAATAAAATTGAAAAGCAAACTGAGATGGTAAAAGCACCATTTCAATACTTAATTCATCCTTTATACCTGAAAACCCAAAGTTATGCAGAACTAAATTAAGATCAACTACAGCTATTATTGTAATACTCCTCCTTTTAGATCATTTTGCATTCCTGATATATTGGTCCACAAAGCCACTTGGCAAGTTGGTGCTAAAGAAATGGATATGGCAAAGAGAAGCTGAGAAAATGTAATTCTGCAAAAATTAGGAAATTGATCTCAAATAATCAACAGTTGTTAACAATTTTTCATCAGTCAAAAGGTCCCTCTAAGAGACTTACTTCCACTTTTTCAAAATAATTCATTGGAAATGAAATAGCTACAGAGTGTGATGCTGGGAGGCATTTTAAGAGAACCATTCCCATATCATATTCCAGAAATAATAAGCATCAGTTGCAGATATACTTATAGTAAGATACACTATTCTTTGTTTCAAAGGGCAAAAATCACATCATTAGCTAATTGGTTGAAAATAGTATACCTTATGCTACTTTGCATTTTATTCCAAAAATGGTGCTTCAGAGTGCATAGGAATGCAAATGTGGACCTTGCTACAAACTCTTTAAGATAGATGCATCTCTTCCCAAGATTGCTTGGCAATTGCACAATCCCAGGGAAATATATGGCTACTTTAAAGAACTGTAGACAGTTTTCCAACAGAAAAGGATAATAGGGCTGGCAGTACTTAGAAATCCTTCAGAAGAGGTGCTTTGGAGCTCTAGAAACCTGATATAATAGTTCTTAGAAAATTTATCTATTCTGTTTGGAAGCATGTTCACAAAAAACATTGACTTCCACATGGAAACTGCCTTGTACTCATGGAAGAAAGACAATATATATATACATCTAACAAACAAACAAACAAAAGACATCTCATTTTGTCTGAATCATACTCTGACTTTCTGGACTATCTTGACAAAATTGCCACTAAGAAAGAGAGAAATATCCCTTGGATTATTCTTTCTTCTGTGAGACAAAAATGAGATATTTCTTCTTCAGAACAAAAACACATATAGCATGATGTAAAAGAAGGAAGATTTCTATTGGCATTTTAGATCATTTTGCATTCCTGATATATTGGTCCACAAAGCCACTTTGCAAGTTGGTGCTAAAGAAATGGATATGGCAAAGAGAAGCTGAGAAAATGTAATTCTGCAAAAATTAAGGAAATTGATCTCAAATAATCAACAGTTGTTAACAATTTTTCATGAGTCAAAAGGTCCCTTTAAGAGACTTATTTCCACTTTTTCAAAATAATTCATCAGGAATGAAATAGCTAGGGGAAACATAATGTTCTTCTTAATATTACCAAAGCTGGAACATTCCTTTGTGATTTCTTCAAGTAATGATGATGCTGGAGAGATGATTGAAGAGACACCTTCAACCTGAAAAACATTGAAAAGCAAGAATTGTGTCTCTTCCCATCTACAACAATAGCTACAATTACTTCTCTCCATGAGTTTAGACATACAACATGAATGAGGGTGGCAACCAATGACAGGTGTAAGTTCTAACTGGTACAATTCCAATTTGTTCTATATCTTCCCATTATCGTAGAATAGATAATTACTATTCACATTTTCTTTTTTTCTAACTGTAATCCATAATATTAGGAAATATTTTCATTTTTATGAAGGAACTCCTTTTAAGAGTAATTATTCACTAATTCTTCACCAATGGGCAATGAAATATATGATAAGATCCATGCTTTCCAGCAGCTTGGAATTAAGATTTAGGATACCTTGAGATGAAAATTGTGTTGTGCAACTGTCCCACATCATTCATGATTTTTTTTTTTCTAGAATCCTTGAAAACATAGTGTTCCACTTATAACCTGTTAAGGGGAAAAGGGGAAAGTAACTGCACAGTATCTTGCTAGATGGAATGGAAATCTAGAACTACAAATATAATGAGAGACATTTTGCAGAGAATATAGATGGTGTGTGTGGACTGGGGAAGTTCACTTCAGGTTTATAGCACTTCTTTTGTTTTTCCTGTTGCTCAATTTTTCTTGCCTTTTTAGCACCAGAGTCTTTCTCTTCATTTAGAATGGTTCCAGCCATTTTTATGTAATTAATTGACTTCAGGAATGTTCTGTTCTCAACTCCATTGCTTCAGTTAGCTATTTAATTAGAAGATTATATCTTACTGGGAGACAGCTGTGCTCGGTTAGTAAGGGGAAGTACAAGAAGTAGATGCTCCAAGTAGCCTTGTGACCTAAACTAAACTATGCATTATATCTATGTTCCAATCAACCCAACCATGCTAGGAATGGAACTTGTGGTGGAAAAAGAGTTGTGGAATCATGAAATTAAGACACAAAGTTATTTATCTTACTATAAAAAACAAGATGAATAGATTATAGGATAAGTTGGGCCACTGGAAAAGACAATGACTTATGGTGTGTAGCTAAAAGCAGAACAGAAGGAAAAAATTGGGTGACTTCAGAGACAGGTTTCTAATTCTAATGAATTCAAGTCTCCTGAGCCAGGTGGATTACATCCCAATGTGTTAAAGTAACTAGCAGATGTCTCTTCAGAGCCACTGAAAGACTGAAAGACTGAAATCTTTGAGAAATCCTGGATCACAGTGGACATGCCAGAAGACTGGACAAGAGCCAATATTTAGAAAGGAAAAAGGGGAAAAAGAAAAGAAAACTAAGACAAGCCCCTCAATTTCACTCCCAGGCCCCAACTGACAGATCTTCAGAGTCCTGTGTTGCCATCTGCTGCTGTTGAATATGTAATAAGCTCAACATGTAATAAGGCCATCGTCACCCATAACTTTAATGTGGATGTTAAGGACAACCTGGTGTCCATTAATGAAACCTGGCTGGGTCAGAGTGAGAGGTTCTCCTTTCTGAGAAGTATCCAACTGGGTTTCAGGTGTGGCATCAGCCAAGACCCCAGGGTAAAGGTGATGGTATGAGAGTGGTCATCCAAGATATTGTGCTGACATTAAGCTGGGCTTTAAGGATCTGTTGTGATTCTTACTGTATCAGACCCTTGCTCTGTAGCAACTGCCCTACCTGAACTTCTTAATTCTGTGGTTGAATTGGTGTTGGAGTTTTGTTATTTTTTAAATTGTTTTTAAACAACAACAATAACAACAATAATAACAATAACAATAATAATAATAATGAAGTTGGAAGGGACCTTTGAGGTCTTCTAGTCCAATCCCCTGCTCAGACAGGAACCCTATATCATTTCAGACAAATGGCTGTCCAGTCTCTTCTTACAAACTTCCAGTGTTGGAGCATTCACAGCTTCTGGAGGCAGGTTATTCCACTGATTAACTGTTCTAACTGTCAAAAAATTTCTCCTTAGTTCTAGGTTGCTTCTCTCTTTGATTAGTTTCTATCCATTGCTTCTTGTCTTGCCTTCAGGTGCTTTGGAGAATAGCTTGACTCCCTCTTCTTTATGGCAGCCCCTGAGATATTGGAACACTGCTATCATGTCCCCCCTCGTCCTTCTCTTCATTAAACTAGATATACCCAATTCCAGCAGCCGTTCCTTATATGTTTTAGCCTCCAGTCCCCTGATCATCTTTGTTGCTCTTCTTTGTTTTATTTTTATTTTATTTTATTTTAATTCTGTTCATTGCCCAGAGTCACTTGATGACATATGTGGCCATATAAATTGAATAAATAAACAAGACCATTCAGCTTCACATCAATTCCTGTGGAAATCCTAGAAAATATAATCAAGTAATTGGTTTGCAAGCACATAGAACCTCTTCATAAGGGACTTGTTTGAGGGAATAGAAGGCATGCTCATAAAGTCTGTGGCTGACACAAAATTGGATGTGGGTGTGTGTATTGTTAGCACAAGTCAGACTCAAAATTCAAAAGGTTATTGCTAAACTTGAACAGTGGAGCCTGTCCAATATTTTTTTTTTTTAAGTTTTGAGAAATGTAAGCTCATGCGCTTAGGCAGCAAAACCTAGATGTGAGAGCTATTAAACAATGGAACTGCCCACCACTTGAAACTGGAGATATTTTAAGAAAAAACTGGACAGTTCTTTCTCCAGAATGGTGTAGAATCAGGGGGTTGGACTGGAAGACCACCAAGGCTTTCCAAACCCATCATTCTAATTATAATGTAAATGAAAGATATCCAGAATCATAAAATACATTTTCTTATCTGTATCAGATGGCTTTCCTAGCTTTCCTTATATCTCTTCCATGGCCAGCAGAATTATTGATTTTTACTGCAATACTCTTCTCAACTATAGGTTTTCTCAAAAGGAGTTCTTGAAAACCATGAAACAAGTTATTTAAGAATGAGGACAAACTGAGGTAAAGAAATTTCAGGTTGGTTTGTATACGGCCCCTTTTGCTTTCCCCCCCCCCCCAATTCTGGTTTCCTATGAGTATTACCAAAGAAGCAATGTGGTGGTTCTTTGGACCTTGTGGAGATTTCATATTATGAATGAGTATGTCAGAGGTTCTGTATCACCAAATGCATGAAATGGTATCTGTGAATGTTCCTGCTTCACGGCAAGGCAAATCTTGCCAGTTTGTAGAATCAGATATTTTATAAATGGAAGCTTTTAAATCTGAACTCTCAGAAGTTAAAGGTCAGATGGAAACCCTTTAAAAGGTTCTTGCCATGAGGAAGACCTTACTCAAAAGCAGATCATTACTCAGAAGTTTTGTTTCTCAGTGAACTCTCTTCCCCTAGCCATTAGTTGAGCATATACAGTTTCTTTCCTATACTTCTAAAGTTCTGCTGTAGATCAGTGGACAATTTAGCATGTGAGAGATCCCGCATTTTTAAGTGAAGGTTTTAGAGGATCTTCCCTTAGGAGTGTTAAGAGAAAACAGGCTTTCCAGGAATAATGATTTTCATCCAGATAGTCTATTTATTTA
>NW_015386922.1:384851-419092 GCF_001527695.2 Protobothrops mucrosquamatus | reverse complement strand
TTTATACCCCGCCCTTCTCCCGAGGGACTCAGGGCGGCTTACAGGTAAATAAAAACAGTACAATACAATAAATATCTAAAAACCAAATTAAAATATATATTAAATGACCTGTATTAGATTTAAATTATAAAATCCCTTTAAAATCCCTATAAAATCCCCCCCTAGGCCAATCCCGCTTGATGGAAAAGCCATGTCTTGATTAGAATCCTCCAGGAACAAGAGGATAGGGGAAATAATTTTCCAACCACGCACAACAGTTGTTGTCTTGCTAACATATCAAAAGCAGTGGGGAGATGTACCTTATTTATTTCTCTAGCATTATTCATTAAAGAAACTATTCATACAATCAGTGCAGCAGAATGAAATCAACTTTCAAACCAAGCATATCTGTCTAGGTGGATTTATCTTTCATCCTCTAAAAGCAAAAAAGCAAAAGAAAGACATACTGAACAATCGTCAGAAGGCCTTGCCAATCACGATAGTTGCAACTACTCTTACACTGTAAAGTAAATATGCATGTAATATAAATAACACCAGAAACTACTTCCAAATCTTTGGAAGGTGGGCATCTCTTCAAACTGCATGCTGATCATTCAGAACAGGATCTCTCTTTCTTTAAACATGCCAGCTGGAGTGGTAAGAGGCCCTCCAAAAGAAAAGGCATCAGTCAGCTTAGAAGTAGGCAAATCTTAATGGGGAAAGAGCTCTTCTAACAAGAGGAGAGCTGTCAGTTCTTGATGCTTCTTAGTCACCTACTTTTCTCTTTCTGTAAATGCAACATCCTTTTACCTGGCTGGACCAGGAACAATGCTTGACCTCATTTTCTCTACGGCTACAATATCTGGGCTGCAAAATTCCAGATCACTAGATGGCAGCAAAGAGATACAGAAAACTTCAATGTTTTCTTGTCATGTAGTGGCTGTCAGGAGGTTTGCCATTGAGACATGATAGCCCCAATCTTCTCCAGCATCTCAAGTGGATATTGGGCCTAAGTGGACGACCTTTTCCCTCCTATCTAGTCAACTGCAAGGCAACCAACTTTTTTTCCCCAGTTTTTTTCGGAGCAAATGGAAGATGGGGAACACTCTCTTGATGGAGAAGTTAGGAAATGATGGCATCAGAGGATAGTGCTTTTATTAAGAGGCTCTACATCTCCAAAACCCTGCCTATATTGCATGTAGTACAAATAATAGGCTCCTATGTTGGCTACTCAGTAAAAGCATTCTATTGGATTTATTTATTTATTTATTATTTAAATTTATATACCGCCCCATCTCCCTTACGGGACTCAGGGCGGTGAACAGGCGATAATAAAAATCACAATAAATATTAAATAAAAAGCCTGCTATAAAATACCCCATATAAAACCCCTACCAAAACACAATCAAAACTACGACAGGCCGGCCGCATGGAATAGATGCGTTTTCAAGGCTCAGCGAAAGAGGCGCAGGTCTGCAGTTGTACGTAGGTCGGGGGGTAGGTCATTCCAGAGGGCAGGAGCTGCCACAGAGAAGGCTCTCCCTCTGGGGGTCGCCAGCCGGCATTGACTGGCCGACGGCACCCTAAGGAGGCCCTCTCTGTGGGAGCGGACTGGTCGAAGGGAGGTATTTGGTAGGAGGCGGTCTTGCAAATTATTGAGTATGGAGAATCTTAGGAGGATATTCATTAATTACTACTCTCTACATTTGCTGCTGTTGCCTCCAGTGATGCCATTCAAAAACCAAAAGATCCGTGAAACAAATTCAAGTTTCATTTGAAGAAGAAATTATTACACCTCTGGGATGATTTTAATGGAAATCGTAAGTATCTGAAGCTAAGTCTTTAAAACGTGAAAGACCAAACAGATTTTTGTTGTTGTTATAATTAAATAATGGATTAAGAACGCAAGACTGAAGGGTTATGGGTGCCTGATAGTCATGAAGAACATTGGAGCACAGTAGCTGCCATTTTCAATGAAATAAGTGATAAATTCCACATCCTATTTTAACCCTCTCATAACTATTTGGTTTATAGATTAGCCATATGGATTTGCAGCAATAGAATTCAACACTCATATGAGGTTTTCCAATTCAAAAATACCTGTCAATGAATTTGATGTATTTCTTAAGAAAGGTCTGTTCTAGAGCAAGATTTGAATTTTGTTGGATTCCGATGCCAAATATGGGTGCTTTCATTATCTGCCATATCATGAGAGGATGTGCATATGTGATGCCATAGCCATCAAAGATATTGCTTATGTTGTTGTTGTTTTTGTTGTTTTTCTGACTATCAACTCTATGCCCACTTCAGGCTTAGATATTTAGCATCCTTAACATCCTTGCTTGATAAAACAGCCCACTGGGACCTGAATCAAAGGCTGTCCCATTTTCTCCTGAGCAGAACTGCTAAATTTATAGTCAAGGCAATTCACTTAAGAACATGCTATATTGAACAGATCAGGGTCTCATGTAAAGGTGATGTATTTATCTGAATCTTGATTCTTTGCATTTACCACATATGTATTTTATCACTGCATTTTCTTTTATCTATTGTATCCTGGAATTAGAACTTATATTTTACTGTTGTTTTGTTTTGTTTTCTTTCCTTTGATATGGTTGTAAGACTAATCAATTAATAAACTATTACTATTATTAATTTATATGCAATTAGGGATGAAAAACAAGAGAAAAGAAAGCTACAAAGAAGGATGGCTATCAGGTAGCCAGCTCTTGATTCTCCAAGACATCTAATATGTTGGGAATGAGAGAGCAATAACCTAGCTACGTAGACCAGTGGAGTGGACCATTTAGCATTTTAAGTTCAGGGCAGGCAAGACTTCCTAGTTGGAAAGAGGGCACACACAGGACTTTCAAGAAGCCGAAAGGCCCAATTTTAATATAAATTGCTCCCATCTATTACAGTCATTCACAGAATTGAACCACTTTTGTAAAAAGGAACTTGATATATGCCTTTAACAAAATAGTTGCCCTATCCTGCATATACTTGCTGTCTTCTCCACCAGCTTCATCCCATGCACTGGCTTAACTCCCCCTTCTCTTTTTCTGCTCAAGAAGAAGAGCAGAGGTGGGACAAGTAGAAAGAAGAAGCAAAAGGAAGCACTTCCTTTATTGCAGCATTGGTTCTTCCCTTTATTTGGAGAGCAGGCCTGGTGAAAATGATCCACGTGAGCTTAATTACTTAATTGTGATTCATTGATTAATATGCAATGAGCATTGTTATCCATGGGCTAGATCCATCCCAACCTGGGATTGCCATGGCTATTTGAGTGAGTGTGTGTGAGAGACAGAGGAAGTGGCACATCCCTCTTGAAAATGCATTCCTTAAATTCAGATAACTTAGACCATTCTTGGCTGGTCTCCAAACTATTCTTTGAGAAAACTTTGCTGGTGAGACTCCAACAATAGAGCATCCTGGATGAATAGCTAACTTGCTGACCTCAAAATTCACATTTGATATGAGATGAAAATTGCTCTGTTTGCTTGGTTTGATGATCTCTGTGGTGGCCTGGAGGTATGGAGTGTATTCCTTTGGGATCTTTAGACCTCTCAGAAATTTTCAGTATCTTCAAGCATGGTTTCCTATAGTACCTGCAATGATTCCATTCCTAGTAGTGGCAATTGTGGGGAGAGGTTATACTGGCATGTACTGTCTCGTGGGTAACTTTTTAAACAATGGTTAGATAAATATACTGCCCAATCAAAATAGGCAAGATTGCTATGGAAGTCTTGATCTGATGATTGGAGGCTGGAGGGAGGAACATAGAACATACAACATAGAATCATAGGGCCAGAAGGGACCTTGGAGGTATCCTGTTCCAATTTCCTACTCAAGGCAGGAGACCTTATATGATCCCAGTCAAGTGATTGGAAACCTTCAGTGATAAACCCACCTATCTTGATAAGATGGAGGTATTTTCTTTCCCCAAAACATCTGGTTCTCATCTGGTTCTAGATTAGTCCATGACTGTACCTCCTCCCACCCTCATCCCCCAGTCATGGAAGAGTCCACAACTTAGGGTCACAAAGTTGACACGCTGGCATATCTGTGCAGTGAAGATCTGTTGTGCCATTCCATTTCAACATTTTAGCTAATCATGGTTTTCAATGAACCACCAGTTGCTTTTCTTTTTATTAAACAAACCCAATACATGATTCTTTTTCATGGCCTTAGTCTTGGCTGGTTTATACAATTATATCAACTCCAAGATCCTGCCCATATTTTATACAGAGCAGGGAAGTTTGGGAATGTTTTAGGCATCATCTTTATTAAGCAGCATTCAGTGATGTTTGTGGGGGGCTGATTTAAAAAAAAAAATCCTAAGATGGTGACCAGGAGAGATCAAAGCTCCGCTTGGTTTTTATGTGAGACACACATAACCCCTGCCAGTGTCAATTATTGTAACATGAAAACAAAGATTAGCTTATCTCCAAAATGCATTTGTTATACCAAAAACTAGAGAAGAATATTACGTCATATTGGAAAAATGACTGCCTGGCATTAGTTTATAAATGATGTAATCCAACATTATAGGACATGCTTTTCATCTTATTAGAATGCAGAGAAACTAGATAAATATTTAAGATTCCAGTTGATACCTTCCTAATCATATCTGGCTCCTGTAAAGCCTGGAGGAGTTATTTTATTAGCCTTACAGTAAGACTAGGAAACCAAACTTAAATTCTACAAGCATGGGTATACATTTCTGAGTGTGGATGAAAATTTTCCCAGGCTAGAAAGGACTATCTCTGAAAAAATGAGAAAAAATGTAGTTTAGCACATATCAATGTGTATAAATCAATATGCATAAATATGTTCAAATTTTACACGGTGCTACCCTCAATATTCAGGTACAGGTAAGCAAGCAAAAAGAAAATATCAAATCAAATCTTTATTACAGTCATAGGCCAGCATAAGGAGGATGGGATAAAAACGATTAGTATTTTTTTAAAAAAACTGAAAAAATATAAAAAGTATATATACCAACATAAGAAAGCTGAGGTACATTAAAAAGCAAACATATTCTTTACTTGAAGGAGTTTCAAGAAACATAAGAGCCCTGTACTAAAGAAGATGCTAAATGTGATAATTTAGTAGATCAGATGCCAGGTTTTGCTTCTTAATTCTCTTGCTATTACAACCTTTTGTGATTTTAGGATTTTAAACAGTTGTTACTGTTTACTGATCTTTTCAACATGAACTCATTAGCTTACCATTGTTCTGGGGTGTTTATTTTATCATTGGTTAATAACTACTTTCCCCAATCTGAAATGTTAAATACTCTGTGGAACCTTTGCTTAAGGCGTATGCTACAGATCATTGAATAGTTTAATTAAGACTCACTGTTGGATGAGGTGTGAACTCTGTTATTGTGTTAAAGTAGAAAAAAAGTCATCACTGGAATACAATGTAGGGAACTTAGTATGGGATAAGAAACTAAATCTATGGAGCCCAAAGACATTGTTTTGCTCGAGTTAAACTTTGCCACTGTTTTATCAGTGTAGGAGGGAAAAAATAGAAATTTAATGCGTTCCGAGAGCCCTCTATCATTCAAGACTTAATTAGATTATAATTTTTAAATGCATGAAAAATTGTATTGCCTAACTCAGAGTCAAAGGGCAGAATCCTTCTTTCAAATTGTTGTATCCAAGCAGTATTCACTTTATCAAAAATATGCTCAGCGTTTTGAAAGAATCTTCACTGTGGATGATTACTATCTACATTGCTATAACTATATGAGTTAATGCAAGTGCCATGTGGGAGGCATCCATATGCTTGTACTCCTTTGTAGAACTGTATTTTCCTGGTTTCTGGAGTAGAAATGCTGGCCTGGAGGAAGAGGAATTATGAAATGGTTACCACTGACAGAATCTGGATTATTTCTTGTTTTCCAGATAGGATACCTGGGAAGCCCATCTAATTCCAATCTACCAAAATAACACTAGATATGTGCAACTATGAGCTTCTTTCTAAATGTACATTATGCTATAGGGCAGGGGTCTCCAACCTTGGCAACTTTACGACTTGTGGACTTCAACTCCCAGAATTCCTTAGCCAGCATAGCTGCTATAGGGTATAGAGAAGAGTGGAAAACAGAAAAAGAGGAAGAAATTCTATGGTTATCATCGTAAAGCCTGGTGATGAAACAGTGAAATAGCACAAAGCAAGTCACAAATCAACCCAGACATGTTTACTGACTATGAATTTATTGGCCTGTGCTGGAGAGGCTATCAATGGTTACTCTCTGCTCTGGTACCCAAAGGGGTTATGAAGCTGACTTTTTTCCTTAATAAGGAAGCATCAAGTACATGAGAGGTACATGACCAGAAAGCAAAGATGGCCAGGGAATTTTAGATAGGATGACAGTATTTTATCAGACATTGTTTGCTCCAATGTAGCTTGGTGTGTGTGGGTCCTTGGTGCTCTGTGAACTTGTTTGTTTTCCTGAAGACATTTCATTACCCAAACTAAGTAGCATCATCAGTGCTAGTAAGGAGTGCAGTTTATATTCTAGTGGATTGCCCTGTTAATGTTGGTGGGGGTTCGTCATGCATGCAATGTGTAGAAACCATAGCACTTCCACAAATATAACCCAAAATATGGTGTGTGTATATATATATTGGATTGCTAACAAAGAATTAAGGGAGAATGGAATAGCTATTTCGAGCTAATTAGCTCTCATCAGCCAGACATACCCTTCTGAGATTCGAACCTGGGCTGCTTGCACATTAGGCAGCTGTGTTGACCTCTAGGCCACAGGCTCTTTCTCACTTTGTCAGCTGTGTCAGGGAGGGAAGAGACAGGGGAGGAGAATTACCTTGAGTGTTTTTTGATACATCCTATTGGCCCAAATATGCGAGAAAGAAATCTTTTGCCTGTATCAGCTCAATCTAGAGCCATCCACAGGCAGCAGTCGCTACTGCGACATATTTATATATATTTTATATTTTTGGATTGCTAACAAAGAATTAAGGGAGAATGGAATAGCTATTTCGAGCTAATTAGCTCTCATCAGCCAGACATACCCTTCTGTGGATGGCTCTAGATTGAGCTGATACAGGCAAAAGATTTCTTTCTCCCATATTTGGGCCGACAGGGTGTATCAAAAAACACTCAAGACACACACACACACACACACACACAATCACCATAATAAAAAAGAACCAATTAGAGAACACCCACAGACCCATCAATAACATTTTAAAAGGAATCCAGTTTACTACGGAAGAAGAAAACAACAGCTTCCTACTTTTCCTGGACATCCTGATCAGCAGAGACCACAATGGCAAACTAGAAACACAAATGTACAGAAAAACCACCCTTACCAACCAGGTGCTCCACTACCAAAGCAACAACCCAACCCTCCCCCCTGCATCAAGAGAAGCTGCATAAGGACTTTATTTAGACAAGCCCAAATACTGCAGCAACTGGAACAGCAGAAACAGGAAATATTTCATAATACAACATATTCCAACAAAATAGATGTCTACACAACTTTATCAAAAGTCCCTGACCACTCAACCCAATACAGTATAACCAACAAAAACCCTAAAAAAAATTACACTGCCATACATCAAGAATATCTCAGAAACCAGCGACAGATTACTGCAACCACATGGAATCAGCGTAGCACACAAGCCAATTAAAGCCCTTCAAAACATCCTAAGCAAACCAAAAAACACAGCAACCCCAGCAGTAGAAAGTGGACTCATTTACAACATACAATGTAATGACTGCAACAACTACAAACAGACAGAAGACTGGCAGGATGCATCCATGAACATCAACTAGCAGTCAGAAGACATGATAAAAATTCTTTAATTTGACATCATATAGACAGAATTGGGAAAATGTGACTATCCTAGTCCAAGTCCCAAAACACCAGGAAATTTCTAGAAGCCTGGCACTCTGACAAATTTGCCATCAATAGACACATAGACCTTAACAACATCTACAACAGGCATGTCAAACCCGCGACGTCATGTGTTGTCGTACAACGTATCACGACTTTTTCCCCATTGCCGGCAATGGGGTGGGCGCAGTTTCAGTATGATGCATCCGGCCCATGGGCTGGCAGTTTGACATGCCTGATCTATAGAGTAGACTATGCAGAAGAGACAATCAACCAACCAAAAAGGGAACAAAAAGTCCAAGCATCTCTCCACCAGCAATCAGCACCCAGATCAGCATAGATTAACTCCAATATTAACATCAGACCAACAATCAGGTAAACAATACCCCAATCAAGAAACTGCCAAAGAAGCCAACAGTAAACAACCCAACCAAAAACCACCTCCACCAACACTGACAAGGCAAGCCACTAGAATATAAACTGATAACAAACTGCACCCCTTACTAGCACTGATGATGTTAACTAATTTGGGTGATGAAACAGAACCAATGCAAGCTCAGAAAGCATTAAGGAATCCTTATTTCAACCCTGAGCTACAAATATTCTCCTTTATTGGTAGCTTGGTGTCATTATCAACATTCCTATGCATCTAGCCATCTCAAGAATTTACAAAATATGAATGTTTAAGATTTGAAAATAAATTTGCACAAGCCTACTAGTCTCTGGCACTAAGCCTTACAATACTACACTTGGATTTCTGCTGCCATCTTCACTGGATGCTATTGCCTGCTTATCCACAAGACTCCTAAACATCAAAGATGTCACTCCCGTAAAACTCAGGTTATTAGTTACTTTTTCTTCTGGTTGCTCTTTCCATTCACTCTAGGCATGCTGTTGTTGGGAGTGGGATAGTTGTCCAGTCTTTCCTGGGCAGGGCCTACTGGAAATTGTATGCCTTGCAACTTCTCTCTATTTCCTCCCATACCTTCATCAGCATCTTTCACCTTCTGAGGAAAACTTGTCAAGAGGAAGTGAGATTGAGGAGCCAAAGTAGAACAGCATTTGCTTTGCTGGAGCTTCCAAGCAGCAAGTGACACTAATGGTTAGGTCAGCATGGACCTGTTCTGAGCAATGGAAAACACTGATATAGGGAGCAACAATGAATTATTAGCTAGTCTTTCTTCCTAGTTGTGCTTAGCACGAGGTCAGTGCTAACAAACTTGCTTTGCTTTAGAGACCTGCAAAGATCCTAAATGCAAGGACTGATCACAAAGTATTTTTTTTTCACCACTGCAAACCATCACTAAATGAGGCATTTAATAAATGAGGACTACCTTAATTCAATCAGTGGAAAGGTGTGCACGTTGCCTGCCCATTGCTTGAAAATGCAGTTCTTTATAAAAAGCAAGACTGGAGATTTAAATGTGATTATCTTTCTCTCCAGTAGTTTGTTCATCATGTTTGGTGGGACCTGTTTAGCAACTTGTAAGACCAAAATCCACGTCAGTGTTGTTTCTTTTCTTAAAAAAAGATATAGATAGACATGAACAGGAAGCTCTTAGGCAGTATTCAGAAAATATGTCCTATGGGGTTCAGTTACTATCTAATAAATATGCTTAGGACTGTACACAAATAATGCTAGTTACAAGTAAGCCAGCAAAATCCAAATTTTGATACTTCGATGCTTTGTGAATGCAAAACCCGCTTTTCTTAAAATGAAATTTGCTCTAATTAGAATTTCATTAAAACAATAGCACATTAACAATTAATGTTACATTTGCTAAACTGCCATGCTAATGAAAACTGCTATGTTTTTTTTAAAAAGGTGGATGAAATTAATTTACATCATTTAAGTTTTCACATCATAAAGAGCACAATATATAATATATGGAGAAATAAAAAGAAAAACCTGAGGTTTCATGGTAGGCAGAATTATTAATTTGTTTTAAATTAATGTGCTAGTGAGCATTTAAAATGTCTCCATATCATAATACTATTTGTTCATGGAAGAATAAGAATGTCTTAGAACCGATGGAATAATTTTTGAGTTACCACTGGTACATCTGGATTCAGCTAACAATTTCACAGAGCTGTTTAGTAACGAATAGATCCTAAGTAAAAAATGTTTGCATAAACAAGTTGAAAACATCATTTAGAGATAGTTGCTGGCAGTTTGTTGGACATTTCTCTACTCTTCTGTTATTATGAGTGGCCATCCTGTGGCCGCTAAGAATAAAATAGATAAAGTCCTCTGGGTGGGCCATACAAAGAACAGCTATGTAGGGAAAATTGGAAATCAAAGTTTTATAAATATTCATGGACAGACATTGATATAATATACAACCAAAACTATCATCCAGGGAAAGATGCCATCAGAAAAGAAATGTCCAAAAGTAATTTATATATTCGGAGTGCAATCCTACCAAATCAGAAAGGCCATTTCATCCTTCTAGTTCTTCTTTCATAGCACACTTTTAACTGCAGAAGTAATCTATGTATATTTCCAGCGATAGATTAAGACTGACTGGCTCTCAGCCATTTCACTCATGGGACAAGTGGCATCTCTTGACCCACCAAGTAGCAATTCTGTCTCCCACACACTCATTTCTGAACTGAATGGAATGGAATAAACTGGAAGGATTTGGGGATGTAAGAACATTGGTCCTGAACGGACAGACAAAGGTGAAGGTAAAGGAGGAGAAACTGGACAAGTTTCACAGTGTTTATGTTCCTATCTTTAGCTGTCAACAAAACAGACAGAAAAAAGGGGGTGAGTGGGTAGGGCAAGACGAGTTAAGCACTCCCAACTGGCCAGTAGTTCAGAAGGTTTGCTACACAGAGAACACTTGAATGATCAGGCCATGCATAGAATTTGTGGAGCATGCCTTAATGTGTTTCTAAGAGATGGCACTCCAACATCATTTGCTAATGATAGCCATCTGGTACCCAGCAGCTGGCCATACTTGCTGGCCTTCCTGGAGGTACAATTAGATTTCCAGGAGTTGGAGGACTTTGCTGCCTGCCCTGTGAATCACTCCAGCCTTCTCTTCCCCACAAATATAATTTGTTCTAACTTCTCATTTCACAATTTTGGAAGACTGTTGAAAAGAGATGAGGAGATGTGAAAGGAAAGCAGTATGTATAGTTTTGGAGATATATGACTTATCCCCGCTATAGTATCAGGGGATCCTGCTTGACGGGGGGATTTGCATGTCAGTCTGTTTATGTCAAACTCTGCAAGATGATGGGTGCTGTGTTGCAATTAGCCCTTCCCCTTGACGTACATATCAAAGGAGTGGGGCTTTGATTGTGATGCCATCCCTGACATCTTGCAGATCTTGTGTTTTTCTCCTAATGACTAGTTGCTTGGGTGGACAATTGCATCTCTGATAGTCCAGTTCTAATTCTAATATTATGGAGCATTAACATATCTTGGAACATTGCACTGTAATGCAAAACAATCACATCTCCTTGCAAGTGATCGTCCACTAGGATACCAAGGTCCCTCTCACAGTTACTGTTTTTGAGCTAGGTTTTGCCTAATCTGAATTTGTACCTTTGGTTTTTCCTACCTAGGTGTAAAGCAAGGTTTTACACCTAGGCAGTAAAAAGCAAAGGTACAAATACAGATTAGGTGAAATCTGATTCAAAAACAGTAACTGTGAGAGGGACCTTGGTATCCTAATGGACAATCACTTAAACATGAGCCAGCAATATGCAGCAGCAGCCAAAAAAGTTAATACAATTCTTGGTTGTATAAACAGAAGCATAGAATACAAAATTCTATTAATACTCCTTTATAAATCTTTAGTAAGACCACACCTGGAATACTGCATCCAGTTTTGGTCACCACAATACAAAAAAGATGTTGAGACTTTGGAAAAAGTGCAAAGAAGAAGCAACTAAGATGATTAACGGCCTGGAGACAAAAACATATGAAGAATGGATGCAGGGATTGGGTATGGCCAGTCTAGAGAAAAGGAGGACTAGGGGGGACATGATAGCAGTATTCAGTGTTTGATGGGCTGCCACAAATAGCAGTAGCAATAGCACTTAGATTTATATACCGCTTCACAGTACTTTACAGCCCTTTCTAAGTGGTTTACAGACTTAGCATATTGTCCCCAACAATCTGGGTCCTCATTTTACCAATCTCAGAAGGATGGAAGGCTGAGTCAACCTTGAGCTGGTGACATTCGAACTGCAGTCGAATCTCAGCAGTCAGCTGAATTAGCCTGCAGTACTGCATTCTAACCACTGCGCCACCATGACTCTTGATTGGGTCAACTTATTTTCCAAAGCACCAGAAAATAAGATAAAAAACAATGGATGGAAACTAACCAAGGAAAGAAGCAATCTGGAATTAAGGAGAGACTTAAGAACAATTAACCCATGGAACAGCTTGCCTTCAGAAACTGTGGATACTTCATCACTGGAGGTTTTTAAGAAAAGACTGGACAGCCATCTGTCTGAAATGGTATAGGGTCTCCTGCTTGAGCAGAGTGTTGGACTAGAAAACCTCCAAGGTCCCTTCCAGCTCTATTCTGATTGATTGAAATATAAAATCAGTGCATTATGAGAAAAACCTGTGCCTTCTGTCTGCAAAAACAAGGAATGTCTCCTTAGGACAGGGGTCCTCAACCTTGGCAACTTTAAGACTTGTGGACTTCAACTCCCAGAATTCCTCATCCAGCAAAGCTGGCTGAGGAATTCTGGGAGTTGAAGTCCACAAGTCTTAAAGTTGCCAAGGTTGAGGACCCCTGCCTTAGGAGGACTCCACAACTTGATTTCGAGACTGCACCTCAATCGCAAAATAACATCTTCATCCTCCTCCTTCTTTGACTTTGGGGAAATAGCAGTGGGGGGGAAAAGATTCATACTAAGGGAAACTTCTCTCTTTCCTTTTCCAGCTACATCCATTATTTTTTTTAAAAAAAATCTGGATTGTGCATGTATCTATTCTATACATAGTTTACATTACAAGCAGCGGGCAAGATTTTATCTTAAATAAGGTCAGCAGATATCTGAACAGACAAAGAAATACAGGGACAATTGGAAAGGAGGAGAAATGTGTGGGGAAGACACACTAACTGTTTAACTTTCTTGGCATCTGTGACAGTAATTACAGGGGAAAACTGCAAAAAAAAAAAAAGACGTTCATAGGCCTCCGTGCATATGCAATTTCTTTTTTTCTAGCATCAGAAAGACTGGTTTTTCAATATTTTTGCAATGTTTTTCCAACAAATCTTAATTTTCAAGAAAATATGCTAGCAATCCTATACAATTGATGAGATGTCTCAAAAGTGCTTCTTTTTTCAAAAGGCAACTACACTGTTTTTTTTTCTTTGAAGAAAAAGAAGAAAATATTTCACCTCATCCAAGAAGCTTCATTGGTTCTGATACCGTGGGGATGGAAGGATAGGCAGTGACAGTTGAGACTGGATGGTGGGGGAGGTGGAAAGCTAGGTTCTGATAGGATGGTGGTGGTGGGGAATTGAAGGATCGTATTTCTTTGTAGTCATCTGGTCCTTAGTACTCTCTCTGAGAGCTGTTGAGGCCACTTGGGGAGGTTTATCTGTGCCCTCAGGGGTCATCTGAATTAGGGTGCAAATGATTGTGGAATCTCCTTGGAACTTGCAGCGGTTTATTTTGGCTTATGAAACTTCCCTTTACTGAATGTTTTCAGACAGTAAAACTGAAAAATTATAGTGTATGCCTAAAACAGATTTCATGTTATTAAAAAAAACAGAACAAGTTCCTTTTGATCGCAGGTGCTGTTACCCAGAAAAAGCTATCTTTTGGAGTGGTGTGGTCCCATTCATTCTGTTGTAGGCTTCAGACCTGCAAGCCTGTTCAGTGCAGACTATGGCCAGCAGAAGGTGATCCAGTTCAGCTCAAACCTCATCTGAATGGTGGTAGTGGGTAATGCAAGCTTGTCAGGAGGGTAGCACAGAGCATTATAACAACTGTGAGAGTGGATTGACATCCAGGTTAGAGCTGCAGAAATTAAGGTCCAATAGCCTCTTCTTCCAAACATTTCCTGACCCACTAATTAGAAAAATAAATATTGAATAACCTCATGCTGTATCTTCCAAGTTGTTGTAAATCATAATTACTCCAGAAAATCTCTTCCATTTCAAGGAGAGTTAATTGGAGCTAGATTTGGCAGAATGGCATGCACATCTCTGACTAAATGGCAAGATCAGATGCTATAGGGCAGTGGTGGCGAACCTATGGCACGTGTGCCAGAGGCGGCACTCAGAGCCCTCTCTGTGGGCACGTGCGCTGTTGCCCCAGCCCTGCCTCCCCTCACAGCCCCTCCTCACCAGCAGCCCTCCCGAAGGAGAGTCACCCCCGAGTGCGGCCCATGCGGAGCAGCGCAGCCAAGGACATGGCAGTCAGGCAGCGGGGACAAAACTCCACCCTTGTGCCCCGTCATGTGGAGTTGATACTGCAGGGCATGGGCAGAGGGCATGGCTGCCATGGCGCTATTGGGCTGCCAGGGTGAGCTGCGGAGGGCCATGGAGGCAATAAATGGCCCTGCGGGTGGGCAGGGGCAGAGTGGGCGGGATGGGGGGCCAGAGCAGGGGCAGGCAGGAGGGGGTATGGCTGGTTTTGGGACACTCGGTTTCTAAAAGGTTTGCCATCACTGTTATAGGCAATATAGCTGGAGCTGCAATGCCATAATATCCAAATGCATTTTATAAATAGATGTGAAGTACGTAAATGGAAGAATGATAATTATACACAGCAATTCTACAAATTAGTATTCTTAGAGTAACTCGTCTGTCCTTCTAGAAGCACAATCCATGAGAAAAAGAAAACAAAAAGCAGAAGTTGCTAGCTGAATTTCCAGGGAAATTTTTACCTGTTCTTCTCTTCATTCTTAGTCTTGTGGGATCTTCACAGTAACCATAAGTTATAGCAGACATTTGGTTACTGCCAGCAGAGCTTCTTCTTGCCTTCTAAATTAACAGCATTACCAATACCCCCCTGTGTAGTGGTCCACACATAGTCAAGAAGGAAGATAATGTAGCTACTGCCTAATCAGATTTGACAGGCCCATGAGCCACCCAGAGCTTGCTGTGTGAGCAGACACACCAGGAGCCTTGACTAGAAGATTGCACGTCATGTTTGCGGCAAATCAAAGATTCGTTCGACTGCAAAAGAATGTCATTGACTCTGCCGTGAAGGCTGTATGAATGAAGCAGCCTTTGTAGAATGCAAGTAGCTTATCCGCAAATTTGCCTTTAAGTGTTTGGGAGCTGTCTTTTCCTAGCAATAGCAATAGCACTTAGACTTATATACAGCTTCATAGTGCTATATAGCCCTCTCTAAGCAGTTTACAGAGTCAGCATATTGCCCCAAATAATCTGGGTCCTCATTTTATTGACCTCGGAAGGATGGAAAGCTGAGTCAACCTTGAACCCCATCAGGATCGAATTTCAGGCTGTGGGCAGAGTTTGCCTGAAATACTACATTTTAACTACTGTGCCACTAGGGCAGTTCAACCAGAGGGTAGGAAGTTGGCATCCAACTTTGGAGCTATGCAGTGTGACAGTGGGTTTATAATAAAGTAGAGTGACTTAGCCAATTCTGCTTCCCCAGTTGAAATAAAAGAAGAAACAAAGGAGGAGGGAGAATACATTTTATTCTCTTCAATGTGCTGAGATATCTTTTCAGAATGTAGCCCTTTTCCAAAAGTATTTTTTTTTCCTATTATAGCATCAGGTTGTATCTTGGAGATGTGCCTACCTTCTTCTCTTATTTCCTAACTCTTGCATACACAACACCTGAAGGATGCACTTGAAGAGAAAGTTCTGTGGGTGGATCTTTCAGTCTTACTTTTTCAAAAAGCTTTCTTTTTTATTTCCTGCCCCAGTTTGGAAAGGATCATTTCATGTTTTATAGGGTGGAAGAATATGTGACTGACTTTCATGCTTTTCTTTTTGGCAGATGAAATGCCAGAATTAGGATGCTTAGAAGCACTCAATGCTCTTAACTGGGGAAACTGAGATAGTCACATTTTGCTTGGATCCTGCCTTCTTCTGTCATAAAAGTACAGCAGTTCTCTCTGTATTTTGCCAGACTTATTGGTTCCAATTATTCTTTCACTGTGTTGCTAATACAGTTCTCTAATTTTTAAAATTTTCTGTTCCTTCAACAGCCTAATACTAAAAGAAAAAGAACATTTTGTCTTTTCCACCTAAATGGATGCTCATGTTATTATTATTTTTTTCTAAAAGGCTAATTGTAATATTTGTGATCTTCCCCATTCCAACTCACTGTTCATCAATTTCGCCTTCCTGTTTGCCCCATCTCAACATCTCATGTTCCAGGTAGAGCAGGTAAATACCCCCCGGATACAGATCCATATGTCCTGAATCCAGATCCAGAATCACCGGCATGAATAAACCTTCAGTAAAACTTGCAAAAATCAAACCTGGAAAACCTTGTCATTTTAACCAATACAATTTCCCCTCATTTTTCTCTGGGATGATTAGGATCATAGAGTGTTTATTGGTTACTTGGCCATCTATGACCCTGTCTCAATTTGTTTTTGTTTTTTTTTAAAGATTCTGTATGTTTTAAAGCATTAAATAAAAATAGGCATGCTCTGAATACATAAAAAAGGGACCTATATCACTGTTGTCATGATGCATATGAAAAAAAGTGGAGCTTCAGTTACACTATTGTGACCACCATCTTGATTTTTTTTTACCATACCCAACAGGCAGTCCAGACCAGCATTATCATTATTTCCAAAAATGCCTATGTCCCAGTTGGTAACAGCAATTAGGTGCTTTCTAAGAACTCACAATTTCATGTGGCAGCTTTCTGACATCTAACCTACTTCCTTGTGGGTTTAAGCCACTGCTTGTGGCTTTGCTTTCTAGGGCCATAAAGAATACATTCAATTCTTCTTCTGTGTGGCAATTCTTCAGATATCTGAATAGTGCTCGCCTCCCAACTCAATTTTCTCTTCTGTAGGTTAAACATAAAGAGATTCTTTAACCATTCCTTATAAGGTTTTGTTTCCAGCCCTCCAAACACTTCCAGTTTATCACTGATCTTTCTGGACCGCAGTGCACAAAATTGGACACAGTAGTCCAGGTGAGGCCCTACAAAAGCAGAGTAGAGTAGAATAGTTACTTCCTGGGTTCTGGATATATACAGTATGTTCCTGTATGGAACCTCAAAATAATACTTGTCTTTTTTACAGTTGCATCACATGGTTGCATATAGTGATTAAAATACCAGGTTAGAAACTGGGAGAGTCTGAGTTTTGTCCTGCCTTAGGCATGAAATTCTGTTGGGTGGCTTTGAGCCACCCAACTCTCTTCCTCTCTCAGGCTTTGGAAGAAGACAATGGCAACCACTTCTGAATGTCTTGGCAAGAAAACTGGAGGGTTGTCTAGGCAGTCATCAGAAGTCTAACTCTGACTGGAACACACAAGGACACACAATGGTGTTGACCATGCCCATGGACACTGTTAAGTCCTTGTCTTAGCGGCGAAAGAATGGCACACATACTGTCAGCAACAAGTTCTTTATTCTCCTCCTGATTACTCCGTCACAACTCAGAGGCTCGCAGGCCTCTCTCTTCCTTTTTAATAGCCAGAATCCCCGGGTAAAAAGGATACAAGAAAATGGCGCGCTTTGCGCCTCGCGCATGCGCGCAGGCTGGCGCCGCTTTGTCTGGTCCCGGGCAGCTTTGCAACAGCCCATTACCATGACAACGTCCCGAGCCTGCTACTGCAGGCTCAGGACACAACAGACACCCTTTTGGAAACAGATCTATCCTCCTCATAGCTGTCACTATGCAAAGATAACCACAATATGCTCTCAATATTCCTGATACGTTCATTAGCTAAATAAAATTGACTACTCTTAATATACTGCATATCACAAATATATTCTTGGGCTGTGGAAACATTGAAAAGCTGGTTTGATTCATAGCATCATAGAATCAGGGTTGGAAAGGACCTTAGAGGTCTTCTAGTCCAATCCCCAGGAGTCCTTATTTCATTATTCAATAATTATATCTCAGAAGATTTAGTTTAATCACCCCTTTAAGAGAATGTTCAAACCAATTTAAGACATGAAATAAATTAGGTATTTTATATACATAATCAGAGCAAATGTACTTCTCATATTTTTGTAATGTAACAATACACAGAAATGCATTTGTAAAGTTAGGCTATGGTTTGTATTTATAGTATGTTTTAAGTTTGCTCCATTTTTTCTCCAATTTATTCAGACTTTTAATGCTATCTGTTACTGGTACTCTGTAAATCCTCTTGTAAGAGGATAGAAACTTGTTCTGTGACTGTAATAAATGTGTCTTCTATTTGTTTGCAGAAGAGGCTTACCTTGCCCATAAGTTATGCCAAGGAATCTGCCAACAAATTAAAGCATGTGGCTGGAAGACTAGGGACTCTGGTTTTTAGCAAATGCTTTCTCAGTGGTTAAAAGATCCAAATTTACTGTAGATGTCACACATGAAATTGATCCAGGGTATAAATGATTTTGATTTCTAGTGCTATTCAGAAAAGAGTGATTATATTTATTCAGTTCTGACAGGCAGAATAAAGGCCAGAAGGCAATTTACAACTTCTTAATACATAGTTCAGGTTGCAAAATGCACACGCATACAGAGACACACAGACGGACATCATGTAATCCATTAAAGGAGGTTCAGTCAATCATAGTACTTCTTCTAGAGGAATTCTCCAATCATGTCTCCAGAGCACACCACAGTGTTGAGATACAAAGGATGTAATTTAAACTAGAGTGATTAAGTTTGATATTTCCACAAATGCCACTGAGCAGGTGTGAAATTGCAGTTATTGACTGCAAAAACCTCTGGCTAAGCACCTTTTTTTTTCCTTCAGAAGGTTTTCAATGTTTTGAGCCAGCGTAGTGATCGTAACAATAATTAAGTGGCATCCATGGAAATGCATTGCTGTCCTTCATAATTTGGAATAATCCAATAAAAACGAACAGTGGCAGATTCTGGTTCAACAAAAAGAAGAGTATCATTAAATTGTGGAATTTATTACAAAATATAATGAGGACCACCAATCGGACATTTTCAGAACTGGTTTCAGAATAGGACTAAATGGGTTAAGGGAGACACAGTCATCTGCTGCTTTATATAGATTCTTCTTCTTCTTCTTCTTCTTCTTCTTCTTCTTCTTCTTCTTCTTCTTCTTCTTCTTCTTCTTCTTCTTCTTCTTCTTCTTCTTCTTCTTCTTCTTCTTCTTCTTCTTCTTCTTCATCATCATCATCATCATCATCATCATCATTTTAGCTACTGTCTATCCACTACAGGATGAAAGCCTCTTCCATATGTTTCCATACAGTCCTGAGTTTTCTTTTGCCAATTGAGCCCTCAATGCTTGCTGACAAGCAATACTTGCTTGTCGATCCATCTTATTTTAGGTTTCTTTCCTGGACGCTTTTTATCAAATGGGATCCATTCTACAACTGCCTTAGTCCACCTGCCATTAGTTCTTCTTAGCACCCTCTGCCTTCGGATAGGTCTTCCCGCTGCAGTAGGTAGTTGTCCTAGGGCCTCCAAGCAATGAGGGCTGTTTTTAAGGTTGTATTAGCAAGTGGAAGGAATAGACCATAATCCGCCATGTTGGTCCAATGCGGCTTGGCAGATATGATTGGTGTTACTCTGGGGCAGGGGTCCGCAACCTTGACAACTTTAAGACTTGGCAGAGGAATTGGCTGGCAGAGGAATTCTGGGAGCTGAAATCCACAAGTCTTAAAGTTGTCAAGGTTGCAGACCCCTGCTCTGGGGTATCCATCAGGGGCCTGTTCACCTTGAGAGACCCTTCTGGACATATATATGTGTGAAGACATAGCCCACAATTTCATTTGCTCACACAAGCCCCTTTGCCTCATCAAGGGCCCTATCATAGAAGGAGATATATTTCTTATATATATATATATGAGCATTATTTTGGTTTCCTTTTAAGTGGGAGGGGGGAAGGAAACTTAGTTTAAATAAATTTAAAATCTGTGCACCCTTAGCATATCATTGCTATTACCGGCAGTCCTTTGAAATGCTGAATCTCAAAGCTCATGGATTTAAAATAGATTGTCTGGCTTACCAGCTCTTTTTTACTGACACAAGAAAAAGGTTTCTTTGACATAATTACAGGAAAAAAATGAAAGATACATCCAGAGGAATCAATTACTTATTAGTATAAGCTTGGGGAGGAGGAACATTTAGTTATCTTACTTTTGATGCCACACATTCAACAGAGCCTTATCAGTATTTCAGTATCCATACTTCTTTCCAGAGTAATGCAATCATGTGCACTAATTAATTTTCAGCCAAATTTTGGTAGTCCATAAGTCAAGAAAGGAGGAGTAGAAAATGGAAGAAAGGGGAAAAAGAAAACAGAGAAAAGGGATAAAGGAAAAGAATGAAATATGAGCAAATTCAGTTATTTATTTATTTTTAAAATATTCACATATGGAGACAGTTAACATTATTCAAAAGAAATGAATAATGACAGGCATACTGGAACTAGGAAAAGAAATACCAAACCAGATAAGCAAAGAAGCCAAAGTGGCAAATAGCCTGGAGAAATTCAGTCAGAGAGATAAATAACTTCTTTTTAAAAATGGGAAGGTCTGGATAGGAAGGGATGCTCTTTGGGGTATTGAGCACCCTGGAATTGACTTTCTAGGTCAACAGAAGCCCTCTGAAGTGTCCATATGATTTATACATTGGGTGGATTTCTCAGTAAAGGAGAGAACAACTGGGAATAAAGGAAATTCTGTTAAAAAAGAAGTAGCCTTGAACCACTGTGATGAACCCTCTGGAAGTCACATTCTACACCAGTCAGTACTAGTGCCAAACTTTTCAAAGACAAACCAATTTGATAACCTTGACTTCTCCATTTGTAAGTTTGGCATTTGGTGGATTTCTCAGTAAAGGAGAGAACAACTGGGAATAAAGGAAATTCTGTTAAAAAAGAAGTAGCCTTGAACCACTGTGATGAACCCTCTGGAAGTCACATTCTACACCAGTCAGTACTAGTGCCAAACTTTTCAAAGACAAACCAATTTGATAACCTTGACTTCTCCATTTGTAAGTTTGGCATTCGGTGCCATAGGTGGGAGTCCATTACTCAACATTGCTTATTCAGGAAGAACATGCAGTATAGAAGCAGATGAGCAAAGAATGCTGGGCAGAGTTTGCGCATTCTTTTAATACAAGAGTAGGCAGCCCATGGCAGTTGTTCTTGAACAACAATTGACCAGGGATGTGCCCAAGGAGGTCAAAAGGGGTGATACATCTGAAATAAGGGGCAATGTTTCAACAAAATTGAAATGTTGACATTTTTGGCACTTCCCCCAATTCCTCTGCCATTGGCCATTATATCCTAGTGATGGCATGAGTTTTACCCCATCAATATTTGGAGGGATATCTCTGCACTAAACTGAATCTTAGTTTTTATTACTATGGTTTATTAAGTTAAAATTGGTTGGGCTTATACATTGAAATATAAATCATGGTGTACAAGCCCAACAGCAGTGTCTATATAATACAGTGAATATATAAAAGTTAATATGACTTGGTATGTTGTGTGAACCTAGATGGGAAGGCTTCTAGATGGACAGAAACTATATACTGTAATAGTAATGAGAACATTGAGACTGTTTTAGAGTTTCTTTTTGTCCATGATTGTGCCCGATAAATAACTTCTAATATGGGCTGGCGTATCACATTAGGAACATGAGTAGGTCATGAGTTCCCTCTCCAGACTACTTTATGCACTGATTAAATGAATAAGTCCATTTTTCTGACGTAAGCAGAAAGATTTTGGATTTTATAGAATTTACGTCATGCCATGTACAGTCTTTTTCTACATGTTAAGGCATCTGATGGAATTCTATCATCATGAAATTCTTTTTGAATTGTATGAATCCACATTTTGGGGATTTTTCTCACAACAGCATGTGCTGTTCGAAATATTGAAGCTCAGTGGACATTATGGAAGATGGGACACACACATAGAAGAAAATATGTATCTCATTCACCTAGATGAAACTAACAATGATTAAGGTAAACATTAAAAGATACCTTGGCTTCATTGGCCTGGTAGGAAGAAGAGCAAATTGGAAATGAATGTAGAAAAGTATTCAGTGAAGCAAAAGCTAATGCCTACAGAGATGATTTTCTAAAGAATGCACTGCAAATGAGAGGGGGAAAAAAAAATCAAACAACCTTTTTTAAAAAAGAAAACAGAGCTATTTGATCCCAAGCATTTCGAAAATCTGTAAAGATGAAGGTTCCATTTTAGTATAAAGCTTAATTTATGTTTTTGATTTCTTATATTCTATTTTTAACTTTCATTAGTGCTTTGAATTTTCTGCACAAAGACAAGATTGTACACTGTGTAAAACAAAACAAAGTACAAGCAACTAATCAACAAACTTTGCCAAATATGTTAAAGTCAAGTTATACGTATAGTGTCTTTCTGAAGCTGGATTCTATAAACATTACAACTGGGCAGGCTGTGAAAATATTAGAAAGAGATCCTTCGGATCTTAAGTGAGTATGAACACAGCTCTTCTCTATTCAAGATAAATAAAGTAGATTGCCAGTACCAATTTTAAATAGCATTGCCAAACTAGTTCCTTAATTGAGATAACAGTCTGTATTATTTTATGGCTAAATTGCTTATATGGAAGCTTCCAGCTGGGTAGCACAGATATTTCATCTGATTACAAATAGAGCAATATTTTAAAGGAATTATTCAGTAATAACCAGAATTCTAAAAGTATGGGGGAAAAGGGGTAAAAAAAAGAATTAGTCCAGATGTATCATTTCTTGCTTTGATTTTGAAATATTTATCTTCATGAAGAAGAATGCACAAAGATGTTTGTTCAATGGAGGGACAGTAATTCATATAAATTACAACACTTAATTATTAATAAGACAAAGATGAAATTGTTAGAGATTATCTCTTCAGAGGGGTAAGAATCAATTCACTGGTTTCAATATCCATAAGTCCAAAAGGAATACTTTTGGATTTGACTGAATTCAAAAAAACCTATCAACAACATTCAGATAATTTATTAGGGCTTTTTTTTTTTTACATATTTCTGGTGAATATGATTCAGAAATTGAACAAGTCCGTATGATTGAATGAATCTAGAATTTAAATAGAACAATTGACAGGTAACAATGGAAGTATCAATAGAAGAAAACTCTAAAATACATGGTTAGTATTTATGCTAGTCTGTGACTATAATTAAGATTGAATTTGCTGGTTACTGTCAGACTGAGATAAAATTGGTAGACGATGTTTTCTTGATAGTGTGGATTGCAAACATAGACCATAATCTTCATAATGGATGGCAATATTGAAAAGGTCAACAATTTTGCAATTGATTCTAAATAGACCCTAACAAATTTTAAAAGTGGATTTATTTTCTCAGTATGCTTTTTTAAAATATTAAGAAGTACTAAACATATTTCTCCAAAGAATAGTAAACTGGCTTGTACATTGCAAAAGCCACTAGAATTATTAATGTTTCTCACTGTAGATTATGAAAAAAATTCTTCCATAAAAGAAGGCAAAATCAAATTATTTGGAGTGTGTACTAATGATAAAAAGAAGCTCATCCTCTGAACAAAATATCTGAGATTGGATTTAATTCAAACCATTTTGGATTACAGTCTGATAAACAAATTCATACTACTGGTATTTCCAAAGGATTTTTTTTCTAACATAAGATTATAATATTTAATTGTTTATGTTTTGTTGAAGTTGCCAATTTTTCTAGAGTAGGTAGAAATGATGCAACTCCTTTATCTTGCTTTATAATTTATTATTTAAATCACTTGAAGAGAACAGAAGGAGAAGAAAGGAAGAAGCTACTTACAACTAGTATATTGAAATTATATCGCCTGATTTATTTGGCACAGCGTTTTAGGTGATTAGTTATCCACAATTGTTGAATATGATTGATCTGTTCCTTGAGGAAGAAAATGTGGACTCTGGGGAAGAAATAACTAAATGAATATTAAGTCAAGATTTGGGTTACATGATTTATTTATTTTTATTGATTATGTGCCATCAGCTTAGTGTCAACTCTTACCACATAGCTGGAATTATTTCACTATATGAAAACTCCCTTATTAATCTAAAACACTTTATTAAAAAAAGAATCATCTGTGATGTTAATAGATATTCCAATTAAGACAGTTAAAGAAGCTCACAGCAACCTTCACAAATATATTTCCAAAGTGGGAAAAAATGAAATTCAATGTTTCACCTTAATTGTAGACAAGCTGCTCTTGTCTTAGCATCCACATTTGGTGACCTTTCAAAGTTTGTTAATAAATGGCTCTCTTATAATGTCAAAGCACTTAATCGATACCCGCAGTCAAAGCTCTTCGTAAGACAATACCACATAACACACAAAAGCCATCTGTGGGTTTGGGATCTTCTGCATTAGAAATATGAGCTCACAAATCAATTTTCATTTTTTTTAAAAAAGCCATCAAGTTTCCTTTCCTTGCACTTTTCAGCTGCAGATATAAAATCTACAATCTAGGACTGAAAGCATGTTCAGGGGCTGTACCTAAGAGATCATAAATGTTACTTAATCTGTTGGGGTTTGGGCATTTCCTCTGTTACCATCTCTATGTTTCAAAATACTTTCAGGAAAAAAACAGTAGATGAAACATAAACCAAAATTAAAAAAGGACTTAGAGAGATCATGCTCCTTTGAATATTATTTGGAAATAGAAATTTAATTTTACCAGTTATCTGTCACTTGATATGCAAATTGCAATTTGCTGAAGACCTGTGTCCTGCTACATCTGGCAATCTCATTATTCCCTCTTGCTCACATTGATGGAATTTTAACTCAAGTGATCTGGAGGCATTTTGGGGGAATAGAGCCCCAAAATTAGATTGAGAAATTCCAGACTAAAGAGACCTGCTTTGTAAAATAAATGAAGTATAGGAAAAATGTACACAGTTACAGTGGTTGCCTTTGATTGAAAACATAAAATAAAATACTTTTCTGGGCTATGTATGGATATAAATTTAAGGACTGAGCGAATATTCATTCCAGAGATTTGATTTGAAGTAGATTTAATTGAATCACTGAATCAATTCATCAAATTGAACTAAAAACTTGATTCAATAATTCCATTGCAAAAGCCCCTTTTCAAATTAATTTGAAAAAAACAACAACAAATCAAATCAGCCCAAGAATATTTTGTAATAGTTATCTCAGGTATACTTGTATATAAACCTGCCCATACCTACTTTGGCTGTTATATTGTTAACATCAATAAACATGAAACATGCAGTTGTTTATATGTGGGTGGCATTTTTTCATGGTATTTTGGTTAAAACTTCTAGGGTGGGCTTATACTCAAGTATACAGTATACAGTATACATATTAATATTGCACTATAGAGAAATGCAAGGAAGAAAAAACACAACCCCAATCAGAATAAGGAAGAAATACCACACAGATAACATGGGGATTGGATTCAGCTGAACCATTAATATTCCATGAAAATGGATGTGAAAATTTAGTCATGACTTAAATCTTATTGCCTTGGTACATATACAGTATTCCATTAAGTCAGAGTATATTTAACTGTCAATCAATCACAGGTTAAAAACCAGCATGAGGATGGTTGAGGTGCAATGAATTTAAAAGCATAAAAAATAAAATTACATAAAAAGCTAACAAATCTAAAGAAGAAATCTGAAAATAATTTAAAAAGAGAGATAAAAACAATAAATGGACATTAAAAACTTGCCACACTAAACGTGTCTAATACAAAAAATACAATGTCTAATACAAACCTTCTATAATAACAGTCTAGGTGCTCATTAAAACTGATTTGTGACAAAGGTTATCTTCTGACATATCTGAAGTGCTGCACAGAATTTGGCAACAGTCCTACGTGCCTGATGATTAATGCAATAATGGTGAAATGAGACTAATACAAATGTCTTGGTGGTATACACACTGAAGAAATGCACGTTCTGTGGATTCTACATGGCCATAGTCACAGGGGATTGTCTCTCTGTGTGGGGATCTACCTGTATTTTCCTTCAAGGACAACTGAGGGGAGAGTGTGGTACACCGTAAAGGAAGGACCTAGGGAACAAGGTCCTGCCAGATTAAAGGCCCTCAGATGGTCAGGTACTTCAACATTTGTTAAGTATGCACTAAGGGAGACAGAGTACCTGTTGGATCCACTGGCAATAAAGGTTAAAGAGGTCCAATTGGTATTCTATGTCTGCTGTATACTGTTTAAAGAAAGCTTTGGCCTGATGATATCCCCTGCTGAGTAGAAGACCCAGAGATAATCCAAAGGATGAGATTTTAGTTATTGTTGTCTTTTTCCATGTGGACTGAAAATCCTCCCTGATAACTAGTGGAGCAAGGCCAAAACCATAACAATGATCATGACATCCACCCCCTTGACTATCTTCATCATGAACAACCACCACTGTGACCCTGGGACCAGTCCAGTGCGCAGGTGGGCCCGGAAGTTCATTCTGCAGTACATGGCCTGCATCTTCTTCATCTACAAAGTTGGGGACAGCTGCAAGAGTGCCCCACAGGAGCTGGACCCACTCCCCCAAGTCTAGAGGGCCAATAGGAAGAAATCCATGGGGAGAGAGTTCTTTCCTTGGGAGGCCCCACTATTCTGAGGGCTGGTTACTCTAAGCCAGTAGCATGGTACTAAGCCAGTAGCATCGTTATATACACTTTAGCCTCTACCTTCATGAGGCCCATTTCTAAACTCAGGATGGCATTAGAGATGCATTTGGGGGCTTGAAGGGCTGATCTTAGGAATTTAAACTGAACAAGTTCTAATCCTGCAAAGTTTTGGGCACCATAGAGAAGTTGTGCTATTGTCTTGGCTTCCAATAATATGATTGCTACAGAAATGAGGAATTTAAGGATGGTAGATGAGGTCCTCATTTTCAGCAACATAGTGCGGGGATTCCTACTGTTGGCAGAATGTAGGATGTTTCACTGTGGTTTCTTGAATAAGCCACATTGCTTGAATTTACAGAACATCTTACACCAGGAAGCACACCCCATGCTAAGATAAAACCAAACAACTGAATTCCAGTCACTGAGTTTAGATTTCCTCAAGGGTCTTTCCTAGTGCTGAGAAGATAGGAGAGGCAGTGGACAGCTTTTCTTCCCATTGAGATTGAATAATGTGAGATTCAGCATGAATGGCATATTCACCAAGAGAAATCAATTGTTCCACAACTCTTGTAAGTATGCCCTGCAATGCAAATTTAGAAGAATAAAAATCCAGAGAACTATAGAATTTTCAAATGGTATTTTAGTTCAGCTGTTAAGATACCCATTCTGTAGACTGAAGAGCTTATATTTAATATCTGTAATCTTTTCAATGATCTCACCACACATAACTCTATCAAATTCAGAAAAATAATAATTGATAAATACGTAGAATGAAGTCCTTGGTAATAGGAAAATGATATTGGTTGAATCTTTCAAAATGTAAACAGAAAACAAAAGAGCTTAATTCAGTGGTAGACTACCTCTTGAGTTTAGGAGCACATTTTGAATTTTGACACCATGTAATACGATGAATGTTTATGGAGATTCTCAATCATCCAGGTCATGGTTGTTCCAAAGTCAGTTTTCCAAAAGGCAACTTTTCTTAGTTGTTTTTCCTTGAAAATATTTCACTTCTCATCCAAGAAGCTTCTTCAGTTCTTGGTGAACTTCTTCAGAACTGAAGAAGCTTCTTGGATGAGAAGCTAAATGTTTTCAAGGAAAAAACAAAACAAAGTCCAGTTGCCTTTTGGAAAACCACTCTTGGGACATGTGATGGGACATTCACAAAATGCTTGCTGGGCACCAAAAAGTGAAACTGCCTTCTGGGAAGCTGTATCTGCCATGAAGGAGAGTGCTTTGTGGTGCTCAAAGGCATCATAACATGATATTAGAGAGCAGTGCCTTATTTGCACTGTGCTAGCTTTCTAATTACTTTTTCATTAGAATACAGTTTCTATTTAAAATCAAAAGTGGGTCTTACAGGGAACTGGGAAGGGTCATAAAAATGTCTGGAGACATAATGTGAGGAATACCAAAGTTGGGTTACAAAAGTGCGGACAATCACAAGTCCAAACTTAGCACATAGTTCTAAGATGGTGCTCTTTTTCCTGGATAGAAGCAAAGAACACAGAAATGGTTTTCTTTATCTTTCATCTCATAAGTGTCCAGATTTTGGCAGCTCTAATATTGCTACCCATAAGCTCTAGATTGTCTGCCTCTTCTTCTCCTCATTCCCCTTTTCTTTGGAAAACATTACCAATAGGGTGCAGTTCAAGAAATATACAACTACCTGTTACTTATTAGAACATTCCACTGTTTAACATGATCTCCCTCCCTTCTTCCATTTTATGCCATTAAATATAATTAATTTTGTCTTATTTTAATTGATATGCATTCCTTAACAAACTTTTTTGGCTGTACTTTAATGAAATACTGGCAAGTTTTTGAAGGAGCAGAAAAGAAGGAGGAAGAGAGAAGTAACCTTGAGGGTATGACATTCACCCCCTCAACACAAAACACTCTCCAAAGTGTGAAGCCTTTGGGATGAAGCTGAAATTAGTGCTAAGATGGTGTTCTTTTTCCTGGATAGAAGAGACACTGCAAAAAGTGGCTTGTTTTTTTTTAAGAAACCCTGTCATTCCCATCTTCTAAGCTGAAAACAATGTTGGCTATAAATTAGCCATTTCTAATTTAACCTTCCCCCTAAGATAAGCCTAAATTTAAGATGAGCCTTCTCCTTGCCAAAAAGAAAGCAAAAATGATAACACTATGAAAATCCTGCACAATGCCCAATTTTCTCACATTGTTGACCTCCAGTTAAAATGAATTTGGAGAAATCTTCCTGAGAAAATCAATATTGTGTGTGTAAATGCACACAATATATGTGCTTAACAGAAGTCATACAAAACAGAAATGTATTAATTGGATTAATAATTTTATATATCAAAATGAATTGTCCACAAGATAAAGTACAGGTAATCCTTGACCTATGACCACAATTGAGCCCAAAATTTCTATTGCTAAGTGAGACATTTGTTATGTGAGTTTTGCTCCATTTTATGATCTTTCTTGCCACAGTTGCTAAGTGAATCATAGCATTTGATAAGTTAGTAACCCGGTTGTTAAGTAATCGTGCTTCCCCATTGACTTTGCTTGTCAGAAGGGGGTTCACATGAATTTGAATTAGTTGCCAAGCATCTGAATTTTGATCATGTGATCCTCAGGATGCTACAATGGTCATAACTGTGAAAAATGGTCATAAGTCACATTTTTCAGTGCTGTTGTAACTTTGAATGGTCACTAAACAAACTGATGTAAGTTGAGGACTGCCTGTATGCCATTTGCAGTTTCTCTCCATCTGATACCACTATTCTATGATATCACAGTTATCAATTTATGGATGTAACTCCAATGAAAATAGATTTATAGAAAATGTCAATTTCACACCTTTTTCCAATCCTTAAGTAGGCAAAATCTGTTGTTATAGAGGAGAGGAGGATATAAAGTGGTACCTACTTGAATCTGGTTATACCAGTTTTACTTTCAATTGCATTCAGTATTCAAGATTTCTGTCACTATAATTGAATCACCTATTCAATGGCATTTTTCCTCTCACATATTTATTTCTTCCCTTGGCTATCAGCTTGGCTCAAACTAAAGAAAAAGATTTCTTGAGCTGTCTTAAAAAGCTCCAGAGAAACAAACATGATTACACACATAGAGATTCATTTTTTAAAATATATATATAAAGACTACTGAGGAGATTGCTTAACTATACAGTAACTTGTTGCCTGGCTGCAATTTATATTTAATCAGTACTTTAACACAAAATATCTTCCTTCATTCCAAATAATTTAGTTTTTTATTCACAATCTTATCACAAAGATTAGGTCCTCCCTCATTCCCCTTCCCCTTCCTTCCTTCCTTCCTTCCTTCCTTCCTTCCTTCCTTCCTTCCTTCCTTCCTTCCTTCCTTCCTTCCTTCCTTCCTTCCTTCCTTCCTTCCATCCTTCCTTCCTTCCATCCATCCATCCATCCATTCATCCATCCATCCAACAAAACTGCTTTACCTGATTTATATTTTTAAAAAGCTGTTCTATATTGTAGCAACACAACCATTTACACTGAATGTGCAAGATTTCCTTTAAAAAGCTTGATTTGCTCCACAGTAACATTATTTCAAGATTAACATCACAGTTCAACATCACTCTAATTATTCGCTGACTTTTCAGGGGTTAACAAACCTCCATTACACTGAAAATGGTTAGGCCAGTGTGAAAATTCTCAAAAGGCCTCACTATTTTGACCTCTTTTTTAAATATGCATATTTTCAAAGGGTAATTTTTAAAAATTATCCTTTGAAAATATGGACCCAGGAAGACTCTTACGTTGTAAAACAGCACAACTCAATGTCATGTTTGTCAGAAAGAATATCTAATCAACAATATGAAGCTGCCAGTTCTTGTCAATGTAAGGTAAAGATAGACTCAGTTAAGACAACAAAGGATACAAACATGCTAATTTTTTTAATATTAAATTTTATACCACAGTTTCAATCAAAGATAGATGTATGTATTTGTTTATTTTTACAATATGATAAACCTAAATCTTTAATAAGGATTTAGAGTTATCATATTGGGACTGCAAAAATCCATAGTGGACCACATGTTGAAGATGATGAGATAGAATAATGTAAGAGGTGAGAAGGTTAATGTAATCTTGGATAGTGTTGCATTCAGCTTAGAGGAGGTATCATAACCACTGAATTTAAACAACATTTGAAATATTGGGTCCAATTCTGGACATCACACTCTAAAAGAAGCCTGGAAAATCTGGAGCAAGGTCAGAGAAGAACTACCAAATTGATAAAGGTTCAGAACCAAACTTTCTGAGGCATTGTCAACATCCAGCTTGAACAGCCGAATAAAAATTCGGGATTTATTCAATTCTGAAATGCTTATTGTTTATTGAATACATAATGTGCTGATGTATTTAAATAGTTTGTCATGTTTAGCTTGTAAAAGAGAAAACAAAACACTGATAGGCAAGTAGAATACAAAAATATATAAAAAGATTTCCATGCAAGAGAGAAAGAGAGAGAGGACTTAATTCCCTCCTGAAATTGGGGTGCAGCATAAGGAGCCATAGATTGTAAAGAAAAGGAAAATATTTGGAGGAATTTCCTGACAGTAACAGTTGTTAAACAGGTTAATGGTTTTCTTCCTCCACTACTGCAGGCTTTTAAACATGGGTGGAATGGCCACTTGGCAGAAGTGATTTAGCAGATTTGGCCAGAAGTGTGTGTGGGTTATTAATGAGCAAAACCTTCTGACCTTCTTTGACCCCTTAACCTGCAGCCCAAAGAAAATTTCTTTGGGGATAAATGTATGATCAGTGGCACTTGCATTCCCCAAATTAAGCCATTTTAAATATCTCAAATTTTAATGAGATCACCCCAATCTCATGAGATTTCAGGCACAACTTTCTACATTGGTTGGAAAGGCTTAATTTATTCATTTTTTTTTTAATTTGGTGCCTTCCTTCATTGAGGACAGTCATATGGGGATATCCGGCACCTAAAAAAGATTGCTGGAACCACTGGTAAACTAACTTTGGAAAGTGGCTATAGGTTGAGTAAAGACAAATGAATTGCACCTTAAGCCAAACAAAACAGAACCACTCGTGCTGTTGAGTTGGGAGAGCAGTTCATGCTGTCTTGAACAGAGCAGGGTTCAATCCTCATCCCCATTCAATAAATAAGTGAAAAGCTTGCAGAAAAGTGTATTCTGTGTGTACAAAATATATACACCAGAATTATGTGTATATAGTTTTACTGGATTGTCTTGAATTATGGTGGTTCACAAGACTATTATATTAAGCACAGAAGTCTTAGTGGGAGTGTTATTTGTAGAGCTCCAATCAATCAGTAAGCAACCAAACATCATTATTCCATGCAAGCAAGACCTTCCTCCCTAAATTATTTGGCTCTGTATATCATAACTATTGCAGTATTCTGAGCATTAAAAAACTTCCAATAAACTCATCCATCATAAATCTTCATATCAAGGTTTTGTTCCTTCTTGGTGCAATGTCCTTCTAGTATGCTTTGATCAGCATCATAAATTTGTTTTGTATAATATGTCTGAGACATTTGAAAACCAACATCCATCTAATGACCCTCAAATCAGATCTAAAGAGAATTAAATTGAATCAAATAAATAAAGTCAACTCCTTTGTTTGTGGTTCCATCTGTCCTAGTTTATTGTGATCAAGAATGTAAAACCATGATAGGCTATGTTGCGGATTACTAGTGATTCAGTAAATTACTTAGTAATTCAGTAAATTAAGAATAGGTTGTAATTCTAAAGAGAAAAGATGCTGCTAACAAGAAATTCAAATCATCAAAAAAGTTAAATACACGGTAATACAAAACTTTAGGCATGTTTTCACAGATTTTGAACTGTAATTGAATGTAAATATAATATGAATGATAAACATTCATTTATTATTACCCCTCTTTGCCTAAGTAACTAAACTCAGTAAATTAGCTTGTTTCTTACTTACAAATGGTAATATAGAAACAATGCAAAGAATCAAAGGGGAGATGAGTCTTGGGCTGTCTGAAAGTTGACAATAAAGCCTTCTATCTCAAGACATTAGCAAACTAGTGGAGTGGTGAAATTGAACTAATTTAAAATGTAAGCAAAGTGGCAAGGAGACAGTTTGGAAATAAAAATAATGGCAAAAAATCCCACTATTGTTGGGATTCAAATCATCAATATCTGTGCTACAGAAGTCTAACTGTGCTATTATAATAATTTATAAAAACATTTGTCAGTTAGTTCAAATGATTTATATGGCTACCCATCTCACAATGATTACACTGGGTGGTGTACAAGGGTGAAAACAGCAAAACTACAATGTACAATTTCTGGTCTCCAAGGATAGAACAATGACCCCAATGGGGAAAAAAAAATGCATCCGCAGTAGCAGAGTTCATCCAAACGCATGGTTGAAGAGCTAATGTTAGCACTGGCTGAGCTGAAGGGTTGTTTCTTTTCCTGGACAGCAGACAATAAGCAGTTGAGATTATCCTGCAGTCGACCGAAAATGCTCTCACCCAAATGGACAGGCACGCTTGAACAGTCACGGGGAGGGAAAGTGTGGTTATGAAACAGAGCAGGGACAGGCAGTGTGGAGCTTGCTTTCGTGTCAGTGGGTGATCAGTAGAGGGTGAATCATCCATTTCTGCCCTCCATAAACAATTGCCAGCCAGTTCTGCGGATGGTGAGTCTGGATTTGCTTTAAGTCTGTGTCACAGGAAAATATTGAGGGTGTTAAAAAAATGATTTTACAATCTTTAATCCAATCTTTGCTTACTTTGGCATGTATGTAATTATCTGCTCCTGTTGAGTTGTGTGGCTTCTTGGCAGTGTTCCAGATTGTACAGGATTCTTCCAATTTTCCCCTTCAGAGGTGTGAAATATGACTCTACTGATGTTCACAGGATGGCAATGGTAGTGAAGGTGATGTTACCTATCTTACTTTCTGAAGTCAGAACAAGAAGCACACACATTGAAAATCTGTTGAAAGTTTTCCTGTCCCTTTAAAATATACTCATGTTGAGATTTTGGCCAGTTATACTGCTTGTCTAAATATATTGTTTCCAAGGGAGCTTTTTTATTTTTTTAAAAAATAGCCAAAATAAACAACAAAATAGAGCATGTACTACATTAAGCTGCTGCCTAAAAGGCTCTGGGCTAGTCTGACTAAAAAGACCTTTCTTTCAGATTACTTTGCTCACCATTTCAGTTATATTTGGACAGGAAATAAAAAATGTAATCCGAACTGTTTTTCCTTTGATTGCAAGCACTTGTTCACATTCAAGACATTCACACTCAGGATAATGTAATACGAGCCTCATCCAATAGAGCTTGCAATCAACTGAAAGGCACACTCTAATTAATACTGATTGTAGTAATTTTTTGAGGCAAGAAGATCGTGTGGCTATGTAGCTCCATGCAAGGATTTGCACGGCACAATCACACGGTCAACACTATGGTAGAACATAATCTTGGTCCTTAGTGTTAGATCGCGCAGGCAGTAAGACACGAGTCGAGTGACAGTCAGCTCTTGGTTTATTGGCAAGGCATAAGGTAAATCCGGACTGGTTCTCTGGGCCAGGGGAGCCCTCTTTTATGGGATTCCCCTGGCTTGTAATCACACAATTCCATTGGCTGGCAAGACCCCGTTGCTAGTTAGCCAACCAGCAACGGAGA